>NW_004955534.1:1075887-1078163 GCF_000276665.1 Chinchilla lanigera | reverse complement strand
TATCTATTTATATATACTTTTTCCTTTTCCCTTCCTTCTTTTCTTCTTTCCCCCATTCCAGTTTCTCTTTCCTTTCAAGCAATATCTTACCATTTCACAATATCTGTTGGTCATTTTGGGTCTTATTTACTCTTTCAGCTTCTTATACTATGGAGACAATATAATGTTTACACATGTGAAAATGATTTACTTATGAGTATGGACTCAAGTTGTATCCATTTCCCTATAAATGTCTCAAGTTTATCCTTCTTTATAGCTGAGTAGTAATCCATTATATAAAAATACCACATCTTTTTTATTCATTCCTTGGTTGATGGACATTTGGGTTGTTTCCAAGGTTTAGCTATGACAAATTATGCCACTATAAGCATAGGTGCACATATATCACTGTGGTATGATGTTTTTAATTCTGGGAAAATACCCAGAAAGGGAATAGCTGGGTCAAATGGGATCTCTAATCCTAGTTTTTTGAGGAATTTCCACACTGATTTCCACAGTGGTTGCATGAGTCTACACTCCCACAAACAGTGGAGAAGGGTTCCTTTTTCCCCACAGCCCCTCCAGCATTTGTTGTTGGTTGATTTCTTGATGGTAGCCATTCATACTGGGGTGAGATAGAATCTCAGTGTTGCTTTCATTTGCATCTCTCAAATGACGAATAATGTTGAACATTTTTTCATGTATTTGCTAGTTTTATTCATCTGAGAAGTGTGTGTTCATCTCAGATGCCTATTTTTGGATTGGGTCTTTGAATTTGGGAGGTCTGATATATTTTCAATTGTTTATATATTCTAGATGTAAGTCCTTTGTCTGTGGAAAAGTTAGATAAATGTTTTCCCACACTGTGGATTGTCTTTTCACTCTGTTTGTGATTTCTTTTGATGTGCAAAAGGTTTTTAATAAGATGTTGATTCTTTGAAGTGTCCCCTGTGCAGTTTGGGTTTTCTTCAAGAAGTCTCTGCCTACCCCTGTGTCTTCAAGATTTCTACCTACTTTGTCTTCCAGTAGATTTAGTGTTTCTGTTTTAATATTTAGATCTTTGATCCATTCTGACTTTAGTTTAGTGCATGGTGATAGACATGGGTCTAGTTTTAGTCTTTGGCATGTGGAAAGCCACTTTTTCCAGGACCATTTATTAAAGAGGCTATCTTTCTTCAAGTGAATATGTTTGACCCCTTTGTAAAAAATAAGGTGGCTGAGTGTGTTTGTAGTTGTGTCTGCACCTTCTAATCTGTTCCATTGATCCTCACATCTGTTTTTTGTTGCCAGTACCATGCTGATTTTATCACAGTAGCTTTGTAGTATAATTTCAAGTCAGGGATTGTGATGCCTCCTGCTTTGCCTTTGTTGCCCAGGATTGCCTTTGCAATTTTAGGTCTCTTCTGCTTCCAGATGAATTTTAGCAATATTTTCTCTAGATCTGTGAAGTATATTAATGGTATTTTGATCAGGATTGCATTATATCTGCATAACAATTATGGGAGTATAGCCATTTGTACTATGTTCTTCCTATCCACAAGCAAGGGATATCTTTCCATTTTCTGCTGTCCTTGTCGATGCCCTTTTTCAGAGTACTGTAATTTTCAATATATAGATCCTTTACATCACTTGTTAGATTGATTTCTAGGTATTTTGTTTTTGTAGATGCTATTGTGAAGGGTGTAGTTTCCCTAGTTTCTCTTTCAATGAGTTTGTTGTTTCTGTACACGATTGCTATTGATTTTTGAGTATTGACTTTGTATCCAGCCATGCAACTGAATTTGCTTATTAATTCTTGGAGTCTTTTGGTGGAGTTTTTTGGGTCTTCTATATAGAGTGTCATGTCATCTGCAAATAATGATAGTTTAACTTATTCATTTCCTATCCTTATTCTTTTTATTTTTATCTTCTCTAATTGCTCTGGCTAGTGTTTCCAGAACTATGTTGAGTAAGAGTGGAGATAATGGACATCCTTGTCTTCTTCCTAATTTTAGATGGAAAGCTTTCAGTTTTTGTCCATGTAGTATGATGCTGGCTGTTGGTTTGTTATGTATGCCTTTAATCAGATTGAGGTGAAGACTATCAATTCCAGTTTTCTATAGGGTTTTTATCATGAATGAGTGCTGGACTTTATCAAAAGCTTCTTTTATATCTATTGAGATGATCATATGATTTTTGTCTTTGGCTCTGTTGATATGGTGTATTACTTTCATTGATTTGTGTATATTGAACAACCCCTGCATTCCTGGGATGAATCCCACCTGGGGATAGTGTATAATCTTCTTGATGATTTGTTG
>NW_004955534.1:1052090-1074996 GCF_000276665.1 Chinchilla lanigera | reverse complement strand
TTAATTTCTAATTTCATTGCACTGTGGTCAGATAATATGCTTGGCATAATTTCAATTCCTTTGTGTTTACTTAAGCACATGGAACATTCTCTAAAATATACCATATACTAGCCCACAGAACATGCTTAAGTAAACCCCTGCCTTTCTAAAATAGGAATGACTGGTTTGCTTATTCTTGAAAGTAAGATATTAGGGCTTCTTGGGCCTGTTTCCTCTGCATAGCGAAAAGTAATCACCCTGTCTCTAATAAGTCCATCGGTGACCACAATAGAAGCTAAGAGAGGAGTTGAGATTGTGGGTGATTGGCTACAAACTCCGTTCTGTTGCTAGGCCAAGGCCTCCAAACCTATGGTCTTCCTTCATCAGTTTGACTCCTTTCATAGGAAGGCCTTCAAAACCCTTTTTATACCTGTTCATTTCAGATCATTTGATTTTGGAGAGGACTAAACAATGAAAAAAGTACCTTTTTCCTAAATTTTTATTTTTCAAATTATTTGGAAAAATTGTCTATGCACATTGTTCTTTGAATTTTAACACTTAGAGTATATAGATGTGTATAATCAATACTATAGTCAGAATCCAGAACAGTTCCTTAATCCCCAAAACTCCCTAATGCTGCCCCATTGTACTTGCACCTTCCCTCCGTGTCCCCAGTCCTGGCAGTCTCAGAGGTATTCTCCATCACTATAGCTTTGTCTTCTTGAGAATGTCATACAGAGCATCATGCAGTAAAGGAACGGCTTACTTTCACTTAGCACAGTGTTTTAGATACTTGAGAACGTTCTCACTTGAGAACAGCTTCTTTCACTTAGCACAGTGTTTTAGATACTCATCACATAGTTACATCTCTCAGTAGTTTACTCAGCATATTTTAAATTTAAAATTTATTCCTCATGTTTTTTTTTTTTTTGGAGAGTAGTTTTGTGTGCAGGATTTGTGATAGTGTAGCAATAGTATACTTTATATGCAATTAAATCACATTTGGTCAAACAACTGATAATAACTTACATGTTTCTTCCATCCACTTCTTCATCTCTCCTAGAAAAAAATGTAGAGAAGCAAAGAAGTACATGGTAATTTCCAAAAATGTATTATAGATTTTTTTGTTTTATTTTTTTTTATTTTAAAGAGCATTTAAAAAACAAAAAAACAAAAGCAAAAAACAAAAAGATACAGAATTTCAAAACAAGGTGATAGGAAATCAACAAGGGTTGTTATATTACTTATTGTTATCTGCAAAGTAGTTGGTCAGATTGCCATATATAGGTATGCAAGGTTGATCAATTAAGCATTAGGTGTTCCTTTTAATAAGCCAATATTAATTAATAGTACAATTACCTTAGCTATCTAGTGTGTATGTATGTATACATATATATTTCCTTTCATTTCTCCTTTTCCCCATCCCAGTTGTTCATTCCTTTTAAAAAACAGATATACATAACAATGAAACTGAGTTCAAGACAGGTTATTAAGACAGTTTCAATAGTTGATACATTGTGTATTGTTGTCTTCCTAGTAGTTATTCACAGTAGAAGAAATAGGCATGATATACTGTGTATACATTATTAGCAAAAGCCTTTCTTTTTAATGAACTAAGAGAAACTAGCTGTATAACAATCTTAACTATCTTGTGTATACATCTATTTTTTCCTTTATTTCTTTCTTCATTTCCCTTTTTCATCACAGTTGGTCCTTTCTTTTGAACAGTTTCTTCCCAGTTCACAACATCTGTTGTATATTTCAGATCTTATTTACTTGTTTGTTTTTCACGCTAGTGAGACAAAATGTTCTTTACACATATGGGTCTCATTTATTTCACTTATAAGTATGGTCTCGAGTTGCATCCATTTACCTATAGAAGACTCCATTTTATCTTTATGGCTGAGTAGTACTCCATTATATATATAAAAAAAAACCCTTTTTTATCCATTCTTTGGTTGATGGACATCTGGGTTGTTTCTAGGATTTAGCTATGACCAATTGTGCTGCTATAAACATGGGTGCACATATATCACTGTGGTATGATGATTTTAATTCTTCTGGGCAGATACCCAAAAGGAGAATAGCTGGGTTGAATGGGACTTCCAATTCCAGTTTTTTGAGGAATCTCCACATGGATTTGCACAGTGGTTGTACCAATCTACACTCCCACCAACAGTGGAAAAGGGTTCCTTTTCCTCCACAGCCCCTCCAGCATTTGTTATCGGTTGATTTTTTGATGATAGCCATTCTTTCTGGGATGAGATGGAATCTCAGTGTTGTTTTCATTTGCATCTCTCAAATGACCAATGATGTTAAACATTTTTTCATGTATTTATTTGCCAATTGTATTTCTTCATCTGAAAAGTGCCTATTCATCTCTGATGCCCACTTTTGGAGTGGGTCTTTAAGTTTAGGGGGCCTCATTTTTTTCAATTCTTTATATGTTCTGGATATAAGTCCTTTGTGGGACAACTGGCGGTAATTTTTTTCCTACTCTGTGGGTTGTCTTTTCACTTTGTTGGTGACTTCTTTCATTGTGCAAAAGCTTTTTAATAAGGTGAGATCCCATTTGTTGTTTCTTTCTAGTGTTTCCCTTGCAGGCTGGGTTTTGTTCATGAAGTCTCTGCCTACTCCTATGTCTTTGAGACTCCCACCTACTTTCTCTTCCAGTAGATTTAGTGTTTCTTTTTTTTTTTGTCTTTTTGAGACAGGGTCTCGCTATGCTGTTCAGGCTAGCCTTGAGCTCACTTATGTAGCATAAGCTGGTCTCAAACTTGCAACAGTCCTCCTGCCTCAGTCTCCCAAGTGCTGGGATTATAGGCGTGCGCCACCACACCTGGCTAGTGTTTCTATTTTAGTATTTAGATCCCTGATCCATTTTGAATTTAGTGCATGGTGATCGATACGGTTCTAGCTTTAGTCTTCAGCATATAGAAAGCCAATTTTTCCAGCACCATTTAGTAAAGAGACTATCTTCCAGTATATAGATTTCTAAAGCTAGAAAGAAGCATCCTTGACTGCCTGAACCATACTTGGGTGACTTTTCTGACCAACAAGGAGTCTACAGGACAGCAGCAGTCAGCAGATGTGTGTACATATATACAGTTCCTGCTGGGAGCCTCCGTGTAATTCTAAGCCTCTAGAGCCAGGCTCACAAAAAAAGAATAGGTACAGCTGTCTCAAGAAATAAAAAAAAAAAAAAAAAGAAATAATGTTGTACAGAGCCCTTAAATTGCCCTACTAAATAACCCAAAATATTTCTTTCTGAGGTTTGATGATATGTGAAATTTTCACTATTAGAATCACCCATTGGGCTCAAGAATTTGAGAAAATCTCTTTAAAAATGGCACCTGTGTCACTTATGAGTCCACCCTAGTAGTAAGTTGGGCCTTGAGGGATTAGAACAATATCTTTTGATTTGAGGCATATAAAACATTTAGAGTGGTGCTTGGTGCTAAAGAATAGGTACCCTAGCTTAAATTAAGAGTTGGGTTTAGAAACAAGCCTAGCCAGTTATCAGCTGCATATATACTGGGTTTCAGGGAAGAGAGGTGTGTGTGTGTGTGTAAGGGGTGACAAAGAAGGACTTGGGGGCAGGCTGAGAACATATTTGAACTATTTAATAAATATGATCAGACCCCGGTGACCCCACTGTTGAGTTGGATAGCTGGATGCCTTGCTTGCTTTGGTTCATCTCTGTGCCAAACAGTGAGTGAAAACTTGAAACACAATTCAATAAAAAGTATTCAGTGTGCTTACCTGAAACTAGGGATGAGAGCATCCTCTGATTGCAAGAGAGCTTTCTTTTCATTGCCCTTTTGTGTTTATAGTCTTCTCTATCTCCCCAGTACCAAGTGCCCTTAAAGCTCTAACTGTGAAAGGAAGTCAACTGCAAAGTATTGAAGGTTGCTTGTTTCTGTAGGGGAAATATGTATAAGGGATTTGATCTCAGGTGGCAACACTTATCCTGGAATTGAGGACAGTGGGACAATCCTCAAATGTTATATGAAGGAATTGAACTCTTCTGTTGTTTAGGATTAACCAGAATATTAGTCTTTGTGATGTGTGTGTGTGTGTGTGTGTGTGTGTGTGTGTGTGTGTTACTAGGGATTTAAACCCAGGGCCTTCATGCTGATGTACGTCTCCAGCCCTCTCCTTTTAAATTTTGAGACAGGGTCTCACCAAGTTGCCCCGGTTGAGCTCAAACTTCTGAATGCCCTGCCTCGGCCTTCCAGGTGTGTGACACCATGCCCAGCTAGCCTTAGTCTTTTTACCTGCGGTTATTTTATAACATTCTTTCCTGCCTCTTCAGACCCCCAACTAATGAAGTAAGGGGTATAGGTACAATAACACAGCTACATTTCTGTCAACTCGCTAATGTCCAACAATTGGCAAGTTAGTAGATTGTGCACCAGTTGACACTCCTTCAGTCTAGGTTTATAAAACAGATGGCTGCTTGCTTTATTCATATATAAGTAGCTATAGTGCTTCAAAAGTATGTTTAAAAGAACAAAAGAGTTATCAGAAGCACAGTTCATCATGTTGGTTGTGAACAGACTCAAACCACAGAATGACAGCAACCCTTGGTTATATGAGCAAAGCAGCAGATTGACAGCAGGAGTAAGGCAGGCACAGTTTCATTGCTGAAGGGGTCTGGTCATAACACCTGTATACTATGCAGGTGTGCTTAGGTGTGGCTCAGGAAGCAGGAGATTTCAGAATGAAGATATTCTAACTCTTATCGAATTAATAGTCAGACAGGAAGTAGTATTTGAGATACAGCAGCAATAAAATACACCCAGGAAGCTAGTAAGTCCTTTTTGAGACAGAAATGAGAGTAGGAAAGAAAAGTATATTTAGAGCTAGCATGTTCAGGACCCTTTCATGTAGAGGCATAGACATTTTCAACTAGGACAGTAACCCTTCAATCTCTGTTGATCTAATTTTCCATTTTGGTTGCTCTTTCTGTGCACCCAGCTCCCCACCCCCCGTGAGGCTGCGCACTAATTATCTCAGGGTGGTGATACCATCTGCAGAAAAAGCTGGCAGCTGAGCAATCCTCAGCCTCCAAAATTGTGCCCTACCTCTCCCTGACCTGCTAGAAGAAGCAGAGGACAGGGTGTTGATCCCCGTACCCTGCTCAGGGGACTGAATCAGTTTCACAGGTTGGAGCAGAAACCTTATATATAACTACTGGTAGCCCTCCAAGCTGAAGCCTCTGCCTGTGATGTTCAGAACTGAAGTTTTGGGACTATGACTACACACTGCCTGGGTGGTGGACTAGATGATATGATCATTTTAGTCAGGGTAGTTGTTAAGTGTACTAGGCGTTTGAGGAGCATGGACCTGGTTCTGATATAAAGGAACTGGTTAGTTACTGGCTACTGCTTTCACCTCTTATCCCTGGCCACACAGACACACATAAAAGCTGTTTGATCACGAGAGGACGAGGGAGTATAGATGATTCAGAATAATCCCATCCTCAACTCTTGAAAAAGAACTGAAAGGACATGGCTTAGTCATAGATCAGTTGTACTATCTTTTCTTAGAAAGGACAGCATGATTTTGTTCACTATCTCTCTCTTGAAGTATTTTTAACCTTCAGAACAGAAGTGAGGAACGCAAGAGTTACACTGGTAAATTGTCCCTTATTGGCAGTATAGAAGAAGGTGGGCAGGGTACACTGTTCATAGGGTGACTCTCCCAATAAAACTTTCCGGGTTTCATAAGAGGACTTGGTGAGCTGAGACAGTATGTAAACACTGTTTGTTTTACACATATTAAGATATTCTTAATGCTTATGACAACTCTGAGGCAAGTTATAGACAGCAATTTCACTATCTCCTCAAGTTAGCAGAGTCAGGGGGCAAATCTAGATTTGACCAGAAAAAAGGGTGGTTTGGGTTTTTTTCCTTCTGAACTATTCATTTGACTTCAAGATGATACAGCCTTACCATTACACAGCTGAGCGTGGACATAAGGAGCAAGAGGTCAATTACATTTTGTCCTTTGACTCTCACCTCCTTTTACTTAACCATATTATTCCTGGGTGTGGGGGATTTTCTTCTTTGTCATGAGCTTAAAGAAAATATAATCAACTTCTACTCATTTGTGTTAATGTAGGACAAGTGATATAGTTCCAATAAAAGTGCAGATAAACCAGAAGCTGAAGAATCATAGACTGTTTCTATCCAAAGAAACTATAGAAAAAACTGAGGCAGTTTCTTTTACATTAACCTATAGAAAATCAGAAACTCATAAGAGGGAAGATAGCAGATCTCATGATTCCCATTCCTGTTCTTTCTTCAGAATATATGACTTTGTTGTTACATACTTTCCTTTCTTTTTACGATCTGTAAAAGCTCTTCATTGGCATTTCTGGGGCATGTAGCAAAGTAAGTGTTAAGGGGAGTAGATCCAGAGATACACAAATGATAGGGCAAGCTAGACCCGAACTAAAAATTCATCCTGGATGATCACAGTAGGAGTGGGCTCTAGCTTTCTGTATTAAAATGTGTTGTACTTTCCTAGGTCCTGTTCTTTTAAGGGTAGTTCTTTATTCAGGGTTGCGGTTGCCTGGGAAATGCAAGTTTGACTCTGAATTGGAAAATTATCACTACAGTTCTTATGATTTTCTGCTTGTCTCAGAAGATAATGTGTTCCTTCCAGTTCAATACCAACCTTTTCACCTGCCCATCTCTTATAATTTTTGCTCTTTTGTTAGACCGCCTGCTATATTTGTAACCTTAATAAAACCCCTGTGTTATTTTAATAAAAGCAAATGTTTTACCTGGTCTCCTCTCAGCTATTACATTATTAGCCAAGCTTCTTGAAAAAATAGCACATTTGTAATGTTCTACCTTTTTTTATTCACCCCGATGCCATATCCAATGGATGTCTTTTTGTCTTTGGTTTCAGTGATCTTGCTCTGAGGATTTAGAACCGTTCAACTGCTCACTTGCTTGGAACTCTCTTAACTGAGTTTTATTAAACCACTCTCCAGATTCTCCTGCTCCCGACTACTCCTCATGGATCTTATTTGACAGCAGATATTTTTGGGTTAATTAAACCTTTTTTATTAGAATTTTTCCCATCCTGTTCTCTCCTGTGAAGGAGTGGCAAATTCCTGGCACACGGCCAGGTGGGTAGGGATGGCTGTCTAACAAGAAGAGGTGGACACCTGACCTGCAGGAGGAGTTCATCCTCTCTTCCAGGAATGTAGTGAGATGAGGCAGTTGATTTAGGGAGCTGAGCTGAGAGATCACAGAGACTCAGGCAGAAGCTTCCATTTTGGCCATGTAGGAACAGATGAGTGAATAGAAGACACTGCTGGACAGAGTGGATTGGGGAAAATGAAGTCAGCACTCATAGAGAACTAGAAAAAGCGAGCATGAGCCAGAGAGAGATGTAGAGCAAGAAAAGGAGGGAGAGAGGGGAGTGATGAGGAAGAGCTCAGGAAGGGGCACTCAGAAACTCTGGTTTGCAGTGGGTGCTTCTGTTTGCTGTGTGAAATTGCTGTGTGAGTCCTCAATCCTTATAGTAACTATTTCTTATTACTTTACCGTGAGGGTTATTGTTTCTTGTAACCTCTCCCCTAAGGAAAGGTTTCCTTCACAAACTCAAATTCTCCCTGAGTGGTTTCATTTTGTAAAATATAGTTTAAAAATTTTTTTATTTCTAATGGCCTATAGGCTCAAAGTTAAAAGAAATAAGATTGTGAAACACTTAGAATGACGAGAAGTCCTTATGCCAATTCCTTTTCTGCTTCTCATAAGCAATCACTCTTTGAGATGTTCCTTATGTATGTCACTCCTTTAAAACATTTTTTTTCTGCAATTTTGTTGTTGTGGTAAGGTATACACAGCATAAAATTTAAAAGGTATTTCAGTGGCATTCAGTACATTTACATTGTTGTACCACTATCGCTATGATCAATCTCCAGAATTTTTTCATCGTCTCAAACTGAAACTATATGCATTAAAGAATAACTTCCTGTTACCTTCTCCTGCACTGCCTTGTCACCATTATTTCACTTTCTTTATAAGTTTGACTATTCTAGGCACCTCATATAAATAGAAGCATATTTGTCCTTTGGTGTCTGGCTTACTTCATTTAGTATAATGTCTTCAAGGTTTATCCATGTTATACTATGTGTCAGAATTTCCTTTCTTTTTAATGCTGAATAAAATTCTATTGTGTGTACATACCACATTGGGTCTGTTTATTCATCAGTGGAGGGGCATTTGGGTTGTTTCAACCTTTTGTCTATTATGAACATGCTGCTATGAACACAGTTATACAAATATCTCTTCAAGTCTTAGTTTTTATTTCTTTTAGGTATGCTCTTAGGAGTGGATAGCCTTAGGAGAATGGTGTTTCCATATCTTGGCTATTATGAGTAATATGGTAGTTCTGTGTGCTTTTTCAAAAACACTTTGGAGATTAAGTTTTTTTTTTTTCTTTTTCAGATAAGGTCTCATTTTATAGTCCAAACTGGCTTCAAACTCACAATTCTCCTGCCTCAGCCTCCTGAGTCCTGGATTACAGATGTATGCCCCCCGCCCTATGAGGTATACACTTTTTAAACATCATCTCCTAACTCTGTATTATACTACCTGAGGATTTACCCACTGTTTGTGTTATCTAGCTTCTGGGTATTTTTTCAGCCCTGACCTTGGCCCTGCGTTTCAAGCTTCAGTGCTTGCTGGACATATCTATGTAGAGGTTAAGCCCAGTGTATCTAAAACACAATTAAAATAATTGCTCCTGCTCCAGCCCCCAAACATCTTCTTCCTTTGGTTATTATACTGTTCCCTATCCAGTGAGTTTTACCAGTATCTGCTTAGTTACCCAAACCAGAAACCTGGAAGTTATCAATAAATTTCTCCAGGGCCTTACCTTCTTCTGGATCACCAAGACTTCCTGATTTCACCTCTTAAGTACTTCTTGATGGGTTTTTTCTTGTTACTGTCATGGCCCTAGTTCAGATCTTCATCATCTATATTTTGCTGTTGCATAGCTTATATTTTAATTACATTTTCAACAGATTTATTAACATATAAAATTATATATATATATTTAAGGTACATACTTTGATGTTTTGATATATGTATACTTTGTAAAATGATCTCTACCATCAAGCTAGTTAGCATATCTGTCGCTGCATAATTATCAGTGTGTGTGTATATGGTGAGAAAAATTAATTTTAAGATCTATCCTCTTACCAAATTACAGGTTTACAACACAGTATTGTTAATTTTTGACACCATGTTGTATGCAGTAGACATCTAGAACTTACTCATTTTGTATAACTGAAACTTTGTACCCTTTGACCAACATCAGCTCATTCTCCCTTTCCCCTGAGTCCTGGTAACCTCCATGCTACTGTGTGCTTCTATAAATTTGACTGTTTTAAATTCTACATAAAATATGATCCTACAGTTTTTCTCTTTCTATATCTTGCTTATTTTACTCAGTATACTGTTATCCAGCTCCTTCCACATTGTTGCAAATGGAAGGATTTCCTTCCTAAGGCTGAATGATATTCCACTGTTTGTATCCTATTTCCTTTATATACTTATCCATTAAAGAACACTTAAGTTGCTTCTGTATCTTGGCTAATTTGAATAATGCTACAGTGAGCAGATAAGTCAAATGTCTCTTTACAATCATGATTTAATTTCCTTTTGATATATATCCAGAAGCAGGATTGCTGGGTCATATGATAGTTCTATTTTTAATTTTTTCAGGAATCTCTATCCTGTGTTCTGTAATGGCTGTATTAATTGACATCCCCACCAACAGTGAACAAAAGTTCTCCTTTCTTCGCATCCTTGTCAACACGTGTTCTCTTTAGGCTTTTTGATAACAGCCGTCCTAACATGTGTGCTGTAAAATCTCATTGTAGTTTGATTTACATTTGCCTAATGATTAAGGATATTGAGCATCATTTCATATATTTGTTACCATTTGAGTTTCTTGTCTGGAGAAATGTATATTTAGATTCTTTGCCTGCTTTTTAATTGAGTTATTTTTGGTACTGAGCTCTATAAGTTCCTTATGTATTTTGAATATTGATACATTACTGGATATATGTACAAATATTTTCTCCCATTCCTTAACATGTCATTTTTGTTTCCTTTTTCTGTGCAGATAATTTTCCATTTGATACAGCTTCTCTTATCAAGTTTATTTTGTTACCTGTGCTTTTGGTATCATTGCCAAGACCAGTGTCAAAAGGGTCTTTCTCTGTATTTTCTTCTAGGAGTTGTAGTTTAAGTGTTATGTTTAAGTAACTTATTTTCAGCTGGTTTTTGTGTATGGTGTGAGCTGGGGATCCAGTTTCATTTTTCTGCATGTGGATATCCAGTTTTCGCAGTTGTATTTGTTAAAGATACTATCCTTTCCCCACTCTGTGTTCTTAACACCCTTGTTGATCAGCTGACCATAAATGTGTGCGTTTATTTGCAAGTCTTCTGTTTCACTGGTCCATTTGTCTATTTTTATGTCAGTATCTGTTAAGGTCTGTGTCTAGACGTCCCCTCAAAGGCTCATACAATCAATGGGGTTTTTCTCAGAGGCTGCTGAATCTATAGTTGGTGATTGATTCATACTACAATACCGGGATTAAGGGTGGGTGATTGCTGGACCAGTCTACTGATTGGATTGTCACTGTCCTAATGCCAGCAGCTGGATAGAGTATAAAAGGGGCAGAAAGATGCTGTTAAGGTTCAACTGTTGATTTTGCTGTCCTCTGCCGCCCCTCTGTTGCCCTTCTGTCATGTGCCACCCTGCCCTGGAGCCAGCTACTTATGGACTGAAACCTTTATAAACTGTAAACTAAAGAAGCCTTCCTTCCTTAACTTTGGGTGTTGGGTACTTTGTCTCAGCAATGAGAGAAAAGTAACTAAGATAGTATCATATGGTTTTGATTACTCTAGCTTTGTAATATACTTGTAATCTGAAATCAGAATTTGCCATCTCTGGCATTGTTCTTGCTCAAGAGTGCTTGACTGTTTGTGGTCATTTGTGGTTATTTGTAGTTCCATGTGAGTTTTAGGATTCTTTTCTATTTCTATACAATGCCACTGGGATTTTGGTAGGTACTACACTGAACCTTTAGATTGTATTTGGGTAGTATACACATTTTAGCAATATCAGTACTTGTAATCTGTTAACATAGGACCTTTACATTTATTCAGGCCTTTTATATTTTTTTCATTGATCTTTGTATAATTTCCACCGTACACATCTCTCACCTAGGTTAAGTTAATCCCTAGGTATTTTATTCTTTTTATTACTAATGTAAGTGGGAGTGCTTTCTTAATTTCCCTTTTAGAAAGTTGGTTGTTAGCTGTTATGGTTTATATCTAGATGTAGCATGTACTCATAGGTGGGTGGGGCTTTTGCAAGGTGATTGAATCATGGGAGCAATATAGCAGACTAGTTGTAAGGAGGTAGGGTCTAGATGGAAGCTGCTGCAAGTTAGTGGCGGTGTGACCTTGAAAAGTGTATCTGTCTCCCTGGCTCAGTCCTTCTCTCTCTGCTTTCTACCCTCCACAGTATGAACAGCTTTCTTTGAAGGTACTTTTCAGTGAATATCAATGGTTACCAAAGACTAAAGGTAGCTGTGGATTATAGTCCTCATCCACCAGAATCTTCCTACGCCTTTTTTTTTTTTTCAGCAGATTCAGATCTTATACCTTGATCTTTGATCCATTTTAATTGATTTTTGTACAAGATGAGAGAGAGATTTACTTTCAATCCTCCACAAATTTATATCATTTCCCCAGCATCGTTTGTTAAAGAGGCTGTGTTTTCTCCAGCATATATTTTTGGCTCCTTTGTCCAGAATTAGATGGCAACAGTTAAACAGATTCATTTCTATGTTCTCTGTTCTGTTCCTCTGGTCTGTGTGTCTCTTTTTGTACCAATACCATGATTTTTTGTTACTATGGCTTTGTAGTATAATTTGAAATCTGGTATTGTGATGTCTGCAGCCTTGTTCTTGTTGGTTAGGATTTGTTGTTTTTTTTGTGTTTCCGTATATATTTTACGGTTATTTTTTTTAGTTTTGTAAAGAATATCATTGGTAATTTGATGGAGATTGCATTGAATCCTTAGAATTGCCAAGCTGTGTGTATAGTGAGCCTCCATCATGCTGTCTAGTTGTGTTTGGGTTCATGCTCTACCCTTGCCAGGGACATCTTTACTACCTTTCTGCATCTGGCTCGCTGTTACTTATCCTCTATGACTCATCTCAGGAATAAGAATTTACAAAAAACATTTCTTATAACCCCTTCAGAGTTAAGCTTATTTATTCAACATTTATGTAATGCTTATTTTGTGCCAAGAACTATTCTAAGCACATTTAATCCTCACACCAACTCTATGAACTAGATTCTATTATTATCCCAATTTATAGATGAGGAAGTAGAACCATGTAGAAGTTTAACTTGCCTGTGTGCACATAATTTGTAAGTGGCAAATCCACACATAAAATCTAGGCCACCTGGCTTTGGAATCTATATCCATATCTTCTCTTTAGTTGTTGGTTTGTTTTGCTTTTTGAGGACCATCCTGCTTCCCCTTATCCATTCTGTATCTTGCTCCTTGTTTATACTTTGGATTTCTCACACAAGAGAAGCAATGTGATATTTAATCTTGTGTGTCTTACTTATTTCACTTAAGATTATGGTCTCAAGGTGCATCCATTTACCTAAAAATGTCTCAGGCTTATCCTTCTTTATGGCAGAGTATTGTTCCATTCTATATAAATACCACCTTTTCTTTATGCATTCATCTGTTGATGGATATATGGTCTGTTTCCAAGATTTAGCTATCATGAATTGTGTTGCTATAAACATGGATATGTCCCAGTACCCCAAAAGACCAAAAACCAAAAAACATGGATATGCATGTATCACTATGATGTGATTAACTCTGGAAGACACCTAGCAGGGGAATAGCTAGGTCAAATGGAACTGCTAGTTTTCATTTTTTGAGGAATCTCCATGCTGCTGTCCATGATGGTTGTACCAGTTTACACTACCACCAACAATGGGCATCTGAAATGAGTAGACACTTCTCAGATGAAGAAGTACAAATAGCCAATAAATACAAGAAAAAATGTTCAACAGCACTGGCCATTCAAGAAGTGCAAATTTAAACAACATTGAGATTCCATCTCATACCAGAAAGAATGGCCATCATCAAGAAATCAACCAATCACAAATGCTGGAGAGACTATGGGTAGAAAGGAACCTGATCCATACATTCTTAATCCATATGCTATGCTGATTACCAAGAGCTCTTCTCTGTATTCTCAAAGTACCGTTAAGTACGCCTCTCTCTTAACATTTAGCATAATACTGTGCTTTGAAAATATCTCTTTATATATGTGTCTATTGCTATACCATGAGGCTTTTAAATCTTATTAGTATCTGAAGCAATGTAGTACAGTGGGTAAGATTATGGAATCTGGAATTAGACCTAGAGTGAACTCCCATCTCTGCTATATACCAGCTGTGTAACCTTAGGCATATTATTTGGATTGTCTGTGACTTGTTTTCTTCTGTGTAAAGAGGGGCTAAGAATACCTCAGTGTATATTGGAACAACTAAATGAGATAATATATCTAAAGCACCTGACACAGTGTTTTATATGGTTAGAAATTTTTGGTAGTGTTGGACAGTTGCTTATACTTATTATCTCTCTATTTGTAGCAACCAGCATGATATGGTGCCTGGAAAACACGAGTTATTTGTTGAACTAAACTATTATGGAAAACTTTAGGCTGACACAGGTATCTAAAGTATGTCTTAGTATGTTTGACTTAAAAAATGATCACCTATAGTTAAGCAGGATATGGTATTTTACTTTGCCAGGAGAGCTTTAAGAGTTTTACACCAAAGGTTAGATAGCCCTATAACTCTCCAGTCATGCAACTAATGAGCTTACCACTCTTGGCCACCAGTTGCAATGCGGCTGATCTTAGATGGAGTAGCTCATCACTTTGAAGTGAGTCTTATTATCCTAAGTCATATCATCATCTTTCAAAATGAAAGAGAACCCTATTTTCATTATTTCTTTTTCTTAGAACAAGGGCTTCAGATTGCCCTAGGCCTATGCATTTTCATGGGATCATTGACCTTTTCAGTTCTAAAAATGCAAATTTCTTTTTCAGTGTCCCAAGGCTTTGATCCTTTTTGCTATAAATTTCACTTGTCAAATGTGTAAAAAATGCAGTTAGATATGGCCAGGTCACCTTTGGAGAGTGTTGTGATAAAAATTCTCCAGATATGAATTAAATGCCAATCTTCTTGTACCCAAGAACAACAGAATAGACAGATAAGCTATTTTTAGGGACTAATATCAGCCCCCCACCCCCACCCCATTTACTATGGGAATGGAATCTCCTAAGGCAGAATTTTTGGGGTAACAAGAGTCTAAGGATAAACCTCCTTTGGGTTCAGCTGGCAAATATTTCTACAGTGTCTGAGCTTACTTTTCCCTCATTAAGATAGGCTAGTGACCACTGGTCTTCTGTTTCCTGAGAATCTTGCAGCGCCTTTAGGTCATGGCTGTTACTGTCAGTACTCACTTCGCAGAACTTTAGGTGGAGAGAGAAAGTATAAGAAATTGAACTGAACATGTAGGGATCCAGGTCATAGTCTAAAATCTTACACCTCTGGTAGCTTATGCTGTCATTTTTCTTTTTTCCATAAAACAGGTGTATAGAACTCCACTACCATCACCAAAACATATGCAACTAGTTGAAGGTTCAAGATTCTCAGGTGCTGAGGTAATATGATATGACAAAACACTGACTTGTAGTATGGGTTTGGTTAGGAAAGGCTACCTGGAGAAGGTCTCCAGCCAGACCGTGAAGCACTGAGAAAGAGGAGATGAACATGATCAAAACCTAGCACAGTGTATATAATAAACTAGGATCGATGCTTCTGATTTCACGTTTAGGGCAAGGCTGAGGTTGCCTCTCCTTTTTTGCCTAGTGATTGGAAACAAAGGATGGAGGTCCCAGAAACAGAGACATTAAGAAATGTTCAACCCTAGGAAATGGCATTGGCTAGGAGTGAGGAGATATAGTTTCTGATCCTGGTTCTACAACTGACTTGTATAATGGTGGGCAGATCTCGCTGAGACCAATTCTTTGTCAGTAAGATAGAGGTAGTTATACGATTGGGCTATCACACAGAGCTGACAAATATCAGATGTAAGTTACTGAGATAACTGTTATTAAAATATAAATAACTATAGGAAGAAAGACTACCTACATGCTTGTCAGGTTGTGTATTATTGGATTAAAAAAAATAAAGGCCAGTTGTTCAGAGATCCTAAGAAATAGATGTCAGATAAGACAAGATAAAGGAATTTTTTACTGGTATATGTTTGTAGCAGATAATGATTATATTCATCATAGGGAGTTGGTACATAATAATCATGGATAATGGATTTTTAACAAATGAAGTAATCAAAGCTCAGAGCGCTTTAATCCTTTCCCAGTAATTAAGCAGAGTCTACGCCAAAACTAAATGTGAATTACTTCACTGTTTATACCAAGACCCTAGAAACTTATTTGTATGTTTTTGGAAGGTCGTTTGTGAGTAATTCTTGTTATGCTTTATATCTAGATGTCCCCCACAAAGCATCATGAGCTCATAGGTGAAGCTTTGGGGAGGCAATTAGGTCATAAGTTCGTGATAGTCACCAGTGGATCTATCCACTGATGAGCTTATATGTAAATATGACACTGGGAGGTGGAGCCTGGTCAGAGGAGGCAGGTCATTGGGGCATGGGCTGGAAGAGTGTATCTTCCTCCTCTCTTTGCTGTCTGCTTCCTGCCATGCCATGAGCAACTGTCCTCTACCATGCCTCCTGTGCACTGCCCTCCTGCCTTGGAACCAGCCAACTGTGGCCTGAAACCTCTACAAGCTGTGAGCTGAAATAAAACTCTCCTCCTTTAATTGTGAGTGTCAGGTATTTTGTCCCAGCAATGAGAAAAGTATCTAAGACAACTTTATTAGTGAGAACTTCAGGGACAGTGGAAAGCTACTGAGGGGAATGTTTTGAACGTTGGCAGCTGATCTCATATGCAAGTAACTTCATCTCTTTGTTTGCCTTAATCCACATTGATCTCTGAGTGACTTGATAGTCCCTTAAACTTCTAGTAGGTAAAGCTTTGATTTTACTTCTAGTAGGTAATCCTTTTCATTTTCCTACTTGTAGTGGTACAGGATTCTAACAAAAGTAAATTTATGTGCTTTTGAAAAACCTCATAAATTTTGGTTCTGTTTTATGTGAACTAGATATTTTTCCTTTGAGCCTGACTTGGAAGATGGAATTAGGACTTGATAACATGAAAAGCGAGGTAATGTCATAGGCAAACAAGTAGTAAATATTTCTGTAGTGAAATCTCAGGAGAGAGAAAGCAAGGGAAAGCAAAGTGATCATATCAAAGAACTACACTTGGTAGGATCACTCTTCAGGGAGTTCAGGTTTATGTAAGAGGCCTTTGGGCCTATGCCTAGAGAGAGAGAGAGACAGGGAGGTGAGCTGGAAGAGAGTGAGAAGGAAATAGGCAAGAGAAAAAGGGAGGGAGGGAGGACATATACACATGTGCAAGCATGCAGCTCTCCCGCTCTTAGTAGCTTGGAAGGCTCCTTCCTGGTGTTTTTACTTGGTCATCAAATCCAATCTCATCCTCTCCCTAGTTTTTTGTTAGTCATCATCCTTCTCAGCTACCAGAGAAATGATGTAGAGGAAGAGAAAGATAAAAAGAAGCATCCAAACTCCTCTATGTGAGATCTTCCAAATATTGCCACCTTTGGGAAGCAGGATTCGGAATTCCCTGAAGACCTCTGGCCACTCCACCAAGACAATCTCCTGCCCTTCCCTCTGCTCTCATTATTCTCCTTAACCAGCACTCGACATGGTCTCCGTGAGAGATTGCTGGGGATCTTTCTAGAAATGTGTTTGATCAGTTTCTTCATGAATGTTCAAAATGTAAAGATTAAAAATTAGAATTTTTTAAAAAGTTCACATTTAAACAAACTAAAAATGAATTTAAATGAACCTTATGACTTTGGTACAGAAGTCCCAGGCTTCTTCTTGTTAGGAATGGTGGATTTTGAAACAACTGTTCTCTTTCAATAACCCAGAAAGATCTCCTTTCTGCATGTCCTTGAATGTAGCCCATATTTAAGAGAATCTTGAATATAGTTTTATGTTAATTTGTGCCAAAGGGGCATTCTCTTAGCAAAATTCAACTTTTGCACTATTTGCTGAATGAGGGAGCTGGTAAAATTTCAAGTTTGTATGTTGACTTATAACTAAGAGTCTGGAGATGGCCGCTTGATATTTTCACACTGGATCATTTAAAAAAACCATTTTTGTTCTGGTAAAAGGCGAGGCTCTGGAATTCATCCCTATCTTCTACTTTCTACTTCGTATTTTTAAATAAAGTTATACAGATTGTTCTTAACAACTTTAATAGTGTGCCATTATAACATACTTACAATACTATACCAGAAACATTTTCAGTACTAACTGCTCTTTTATTTAGAATGCATGAATAAATTCTCTAAAACTACATTTTTCTCAGCTAAATAATCTGTAAGTTCAAAAGGTAAAAAGAACATCACTTCTTATATGAAAGAGAGCAGGAGATTGGCATGTATTTGGAAGTAGAGTTTTGGTAAGCATTTATGAGCTCCCTGCTGGTGGATTTAAAAACTTCCTTGGAAATCTCATGGAAACTATAGATATTATACCCCCTTCCACCCAGGGACCCAAACATAGTATGTAGAGAATTAAGTATACAAAGAGTCAACACTAGTTTTGTCACTTTTAACATATAGCATCCAAGGTCACTGTAGATGCTGACAGCCAATCAACAGATGGGAGAACAAAAAAGAGTGGAGAAGACATATGGGCTTCTAGGTTGGCCTGGGTATCGTACATGTCCCTTACACCACTGTTCCATTGGTGAGGACTTGTCATAACGTCCCACCTAGATGCAAGAGGAACTGAGAAATGGTAGCTTCTGTCTGCATAGCCACACTTTAGCATGAAAGAAGATAGTGTAGATATTTCAGAGGTAGCTAAGCATCTTTACCACAGTTGCATTTTGCCAATAAGTTATTGTCTCCATTCCAAACCCAGTCTTGTATACCCTGCTTTATGATGCTAGCCATGCGACATTTCTGTTTGTGTGCTAGTGCTGTGTTGGGTTCACCCAATAGGGAGCAGTAGAGGGAGATTGCAAAGCTGTAGGAGACTTACCCCTGTCTGCTTGGTGACTGTGGATTTCCTGTCTGTGCTTTTTACCCTGGAAACAAGTCCTTCCTATAGCACACACTGACCTAGTTTGGAGTTTTTCCATTTCTTAGAAGAATCAGCCTCAGCATCATCTACTCAGAGACAATACTAAGAACCTGTGTATTTCCTCCTCAGAAGCTGGATGCCAGCATCACAGGGACCTTCCTCAAGCTCATACATTTCAACACCAAACTGGCAAGTGCTCTCTTTTCAGAAGTATAAGTTTCAGCTTCACAGGGCACTTTACCTAAGTTTAAATAATTATGAAGAAAAGACCCTCAGCTTCCTGAGTGGCCAGAATTATAGGCCTGTTCTACCTCCTACCAGCTTCCTTTTCCTTCTTGTAGTGCTGGAGATCAAATCAAAGGCCTTCCACATATTCAGCAAATACTCTACCATTGAGCTACATCCACAACCCTTAAACTTTCTTTCTTTTAGGTAAATAATTCAGAAAAGAATTTGGGGGTAATTCCATAGGCAAGTGTTTAACTTGTTAAGAAACTATCAAAGTATTTTACAAAGTTCCATTTACAAGTATATGATGTTTTCAACCATTTACTGTCCTAACATCAATGTAAGAGAGTTGTAGTTTACTGACATCTCAGCAGCATTTGTTATGACCATTCTCTTTCAGTTGAAACCATTATAGTTGGTGTGTGGTAGTGTTTCATTGTGGTCTTAATTTGCATTCACCTGATGACCAGTGATATTGAACCTCTTTTAATGTGCTTGCATGCCACTTATCTCTTTGGTGAAGAATTTTTGTCTGTTTAATTGTCTGTCCATATGGTATTGATTGGGGTTTTTTCTTCCTGAATGGTTAGAGCACTCTATATATTCTGTTTTGTTTTGTTTTTTTGTTTTGTTTTTCTCCGGTACCGGGAACCGAACTCACAACCTTGCGCTTGCCAGGCAGGCGCTTTTGCCGCTGAGCTAAATCCCCAGCCCCTATATATTCTGGATGCAAACCTTTAATATGTTTTGCAAATATTTTCTCCTAGTCTATGAACTGTCTTCTCATTGTCCTTCCTTTCCTTTTTTCTCCTTCCTTCCTTCCTTCCTCCCTCCCTCCCTCCTTCTCCCTTTTGGTGTTCGCCTGGCCCAGCTTGGCCCTTCTCTCCCTCTGTTCCTTCCCTCCCTCCTTCTCTTCCTTTCTCCTTTCTTTGGTGGTACTGGAAAATGAACCCAGGACCTTTTCACTAGTCTACATTCCCAGCCTTTTAAAACTTTTATTTTAAGAAAGAGTCTTGCTATGTCACTAAGTTGCCCAGGCTGGGCTCAAACGTGCTATCCTCTTGCCTCAGCCTCTCCAGTGCTGGGATTATAGACACCTACTACCATACCTCCCTTACTATCTTGTCTTTAAAAAAGCAAACATTTTTAACTTTTATGAAATCTAATTTATCAATTTGTTTATAATGTATTTTTCATTTGTTGTCATATCTGAGAAATCATAGCCTAACCCAATATCATAAAATTTTTTCTCTTAAAATTTTCAGGGATTTTTATTGTTTTAGTTTTTGTATTTAGGCCTGTGATCCATTTTGAGTTATTTTTGCTATATGGTGCATGTTATGAATCCAATATTTTTTGCATTCGTATAACTAGTAGCTCTGTTTATTGAAAAAGTTACTGTTTTCCAGTGAATCACCTTTGTACCATTGTAAAATCAGTTGCTTATACTTTTATGCATGTATTCCTATTCTGTTCCATTAATATTTTTGTCTGTTTTGATACCAGTATCATACTATGTTAATTGTATTGTATTAAAACCAAGAACTTTGTAATAAGTATTAAAATCAGATAGTTTTGGTCCTCCAAATGTGTTGTTTTTTCAAAGTTCTTTTGCCTCTTTTCGGTCCTTTGTACTTCCATTTGTATTTTAGAATCAGATTGTCAATTTCTGCAAAAATAATCCTGCTGGGAATTTGAAAGGAATTTCATTGAACTTATGAATCAATTTGGAAGGAATTGTTGTAACTTGAACAGTATTGAGTCTTCTGACCCATGAATAAGATATGCATCTCTTTAGGTAGATTTTCTTTTAGTTTCTGACAGCGATAATTTATTGTTTTTAGCATAGCGATCTTGCACATCTTTGTTTGATTTATCTGTAAATATTAATATTTTAGATAGTATCATAAATGGAATTTTAAAATTTCATCACAGTGTAGAGAAGTAAAAGTAATTGTTCATAAATTGATGTAGTCTGCAACTTTGCTAAACTCACTTATTAGTCCTAGAAGCTTTTCTAGATTGTAACCACTTTTCTGCATGTGAGTGGTTATGTACAAATAAAAAGAATTGTATTTCTTTACAATTTGGGTACTTTTATTGCATTTTCTTGTCTAATTTTCTGGTAGTTTGTATATTTCAAGCAGTTAACCCATTTCATCTAAGTCCTTAATTTTGTTCATGTAAATTCATTCATAATATTTCCTTATTCCCTCAATATTTGTAGAATCTGACTCAGGCACTTTCATGCATACTTGCAATCCAAGCACTCTGGGAGGTTGAGGCAGGAGGATCACAAGTTTGAGCTTAGCCTAGACTAACTTAGTGACTTAGCAAGACTCTGTTTCAAAATAAAAAAATAAAAAAGGGCTACAAATGTAGCCAGCACAAAGGCCCTGTACTGCAAAAAGAAATACAGAATCTGTACTGTAGTGTTATCTTTTCTTCTATTTTGACATTGAAAAATTTTGTCTCTCATGATACATGTAGCTGGAGTTTTATCAATCTTGCTGATTGTCTGAAGGAACTAGTCTTTGGTTTCTTTCAGTTTTCTGTTGATCTTTTGTTTTATATTACATTGATTTCTGCTTGTGGCTGTTATTCCTGATGTGTCAAATTCACTGGATTAAGGACCACTTGAGCAGCAGAGCAGCAGAGCAGCAGAGCAGCAGAGCATAACTCTTGGGCGTGTCTGGGTTAGTCATGGAGGTGCTGCTTTGGGTACTATATGTAGCCTCTCCCATGTTTCTCTGGTGCTATTCTCCTGCTCTGTGTTCTGGCCCTTATTAACTAAGCAGCCTTATTTTACTATTTCTTCAATTAGGAATACTTTCTAATTCTCTTTTTGATTTTTTTCTGTGACCCATATATTATTCAAAGTATATCATTTAACTTCCAAATATTCAGGCATGTTTGTTATTAGTGTTCAATTCCATTGACATTAAAATACATACTTTAAATGACTTGAATGCAACTTTTTGCTTTAGGTATTTTGAAGCTTTGTTGTTGGGTACATAAACATTAGGATGTTTATGTCTTGATGAGTTGACCCTTTTATTATCATTCTAGGTGATATTAGTTACTTTGAAATCTACTTGTCTGTTATTGACATAGGCATCTGTCTTTCCTGTGTCTGGCGTTAACATTAGTTAGCTAGGTCTATCAGGTTCTCCTCGTGGCTATTATAACAGATTACAAAGTATTGATGACTTTAAAAACCATAAATTTGTTTTCCCATAGCACAGTCTGAAATCAAGGCTTAGATAAGGCCACACTCCGTTCTGGCCTCTTGGAAAATATATTCTTTCCCTCTTTTACCCTCTGGTGTCTATATATCTCTCTGTCTCTGGCTCTGGCTCTGTCTCTGTCTCTGTCTCTGTCTCTGTATATCTCTATCTCTATCTCTGTCTCTGTTCCATGTTCACATTCTCTTCTCCTCTGTGTATCTTTATCCAAATTCCCTCTGTCTCTCTCTTAGGAGAATACATATGACTGTATTTAGGGCTTGTCTGGCTAAGCTCCTGCTCTCCAAATCCTTAAATTAATCACATCTTCCACTATATATGGCAATATTCACAGATTCTTAGGATTAGGACATGGACATATCTTTGGGATTGTCACTTAGCCCTCGGAACATGGTATGTTTTTCCACCCTTTTAACTTTAACATCTGTGTATTTATATTTAATGTGTGTTTATTACAAATGGCATATACTTCAGTTTAGCTTTTTTACCCAATATAATACTTTTTTCTCTTTCTTTTTATACTACTGGGGATTAAACCCAGAACTTTGCACTGAGCTACAACCCCAGCCCTTTATTATTTATTTATTTTTTTTGAGACAGAGTCTCACTAAGTCATAAAATTGCACAGGCTCCATTCAAATTTGTAACTTCCCGTTTCAGCCTCTTAGAGAGCTAAAATTATAGGCTTTGCTACCACACCCAGCTAACCTTTTCTTTTGAAATGAGATGCAAGATAGATTAGATAATGGACCATTGAAGATATCTACTTCCCTAACCCATGAAGCTGTAAATGTTTTACTTTACAGGGCAAAAGAGATATTGTAGATATGACTACATTCACAATCTTGAGACAGAAAGATTCTCCTGGATTATCAGGCTGGCCACAATATTATCACAAAAGTTCTTATAACCACAAGGTGAGATTTCACAATAACATCCAAGAAATTGAAATACTTAGGAATCAATCTAACAAAAGAAGTAAAAGATCTATTCAATGAAAACTACAGTACTCTGAAAAAAGAGATCAAAGAAGACTTCAGTAAATGGAAAAATATTCCTTGCTCATGGATAGGAAGAACCAACATTGTGAAAATGGCCATACTCCCAAA
>NW_004955534.1:1042422-1050520 GCF_000276665.1 Chinchilla lanigera | reverse complement strand
AATACAACAAGCATTGTTAATTTCCTACCACTTTGTAACTCTGTATTGTCTGTACTGTTCTTTTGCTATTTTGTAAAAGGTTGTCTGTCTGTTAATGTTTTCCTCCTTTTATTTTTAAAATTAAAAAGATCAGAAGGTGAGAGAGACAGAGAAGAAAGAAGTGTGATGACAGCACAGATGTTTGAGTGATGTGCTTTGAAGACGATAAAAGGAACCATGTGCCAAGGAATGCAGGTGGCCTCTAGAAGCTGGAAAAAGCAAGGAACCAGATTTTATCTAGAGCTTCTTCAAGGAATGTAGTCCTGCCAATGCCTTGATTTTAGTTCCCTGAAACCTCTATCAGAGTTTTTACTTACAGAACTGTAGAATAATAAATAAACTTGTAGGTTTTAAGTGAGAACTCATTATAGGAGCTACAAGATACTGACAGAAGTTATTTACACTATTTTCATTTGATGTGATTATTGCTGTAGTTAGGTTTAAGTCTTCTTTTTCTTTCTTCATCATCTGTTCTGTTTCCTTTTCCTTCTTTTGGATTAACCAAATATGTTTTAGTCTTCATTTTATCTCTTTAGCTGGCTTTACGCTATAATTCTGTTTTTGTTTTGTTTGTGGTACTGGGGATTGAACCCAAGATTTTCACACTAAACTACATCCTAGGCGTTTTCTAAGAGTCTCACTATGTAATTCAGGCTAGCCTTCAGCTCACTTCTGTAGTCCGGGTTGGCCTGAAACTCATGGAAATCCTCCTGCCTCAGCCTCCTAAGTGCTAAGATTATGGGTGTGTGCCACCACGCCAGGCTCATTTTTAAATTTTTTATGTTTGAGACAGGGTCTCTCTAAGTCCCTCAGTTGCTCAGTTGGGGCTTGAACTTGCAGTCCTCCTGTCTGTGCCTCCTCGAGTACCAGGATTACAGCTGTGTGCCACCATGCCTGGTTTTGTTTCATTAGTGTGGTGCTTGTCTTAGGATTTATAATAGAGATCTTCAATTTACCATAGTCTATCATCAAGTGATAGTATGCAACTTTGCAAATAATGTAAGATTTTTCAGTAGTATACTTCCATTCTCCTGGCCTTTATGCTATTACTTTTATATACTGTATTTTATTTATGCATAAATTAGAGAGCCTGCAACACATTGTAGTTACTTTTGTTTAAATAGTCAGTTATCTTGTAAACAGATTTTAAAAATGAGACCATATATATTTATCCTTGAATTTCCTCTTTCCAATATTCTCTGTTGCTTTAATATAGATCAATATTTCCATCAGTGGTCATTTTATTCCTGAATGAATGATATCCTTTAACCAATATTATAATTCAGATCTGGTGGATCTGAATTAAGGTTTTGGATGTCTGAAATGTCTGTATTTCACTTTTGTTTTTTGGGAATTTTTTGGTATCAGGAGTCAAACCGAAGACCTTGTGCTTGCCAGGCAGATTCTGTGTTGCTGAGCTATGTCCCAGGCCCTTCACTTTTGTTTTTGAAAAACTATGGTAAAATGCATACAGGAATACCTCGATTCATGAACACTTCTGTTTGTACACAATTCAGTTCGTAAACAGGAGCATTCAGCAAAGTTTTGCTTCCATTTGTGAACTCTGCATTGGGTGAGGAACACAAACGTGGCCGTCTTCCCCAGAATCATGCAACAAATTAAGTTCACGAACTGTGGTACCACTGTACAACATAAAATTTCTGATCTTTACCATTTTAAGTGCATGGTTCAGTGATTAATTTCAGTCTCCCATCCAAGTACTAACCAGGCCCAACCTGCTTAGCTTCTGAGATCAGATGGGATCGGGTGCGTTCAGGGAAGTATGGCCATAGACTGATTGCAGTCATACGGACGTGCCATCGTCACCACTATACATCTCCAGAACTCTTTGCATCTTTCAGAGATGAAAGTATACAGGAAACGACCCTCCATTCTCCCCTCCCTCCGTATCTAGCAATCATCATTCTACTTTTTATCTCTATGAATGTGACTATCCTAATATATGGATATATATATCTCCTAATATATGGAATATATGGATATATAATATATATATCCTAATATATGGAATAATATATATATATATCCTAGTATATGGAATATATGGATATCCTAATATGTGGAGTCATACAATATTTGTATGTAACTGCCTTATTTTACTGGGGACAATGTAGTAAAGATACTCAGTACATCTAGGACATTTAGGTTCATTCATATTATGACATATGTCAGTGCTTCCTTGCTTTTTAAGGCTAAAAGGTACTCTATTATATGTATGTTCTGCATTTTATTTACCAGATCATCCCTCAGTGGACACTTGAGTTGCTTCCACATTTAAGGTATTGTAAATAACGATGCTATGAACAGGAGTATACAAGTATCTCTTCACTATCCGGCCTGCCATTCTTTCAAGTATAAACTTGGAAGTGAGATTTCTGAAGTATATGGTAATTCTACTTTTAATTCTTTTGAGACACTTCCATACTATTTTCCATAGTAACTATACCATTTCACATTTCTACCAACACAAAGGTTTAATTTCTCCACAGCCTCACCAACATTTATTATTCTGATTTTTTATTCTATTAGTGTATGTTTATGGTCCATCATGAGTGCATTCATTGTGGGTAGTTGGTACATATACATGACACACCTTATCTCTTTTTATGTCCCCTTCTGCTCACCCACCTTGTTCCTCTAGCCTCTTAATCCCCTTCGTATTTGCCAAATATCAATCTCCCTATTTCCTATTGTCTTTTATTTTGCTCTTTGATTTATTTATACTTTGGGTTTCTCATATAAGAGAAACTGCACAATTTTAAGCTTGTGTTTCTGGTGTCTTTCACTTAACATCATGGTCTCAAGGTGCATCCATTTTCCTACAAATGACTCAAGTGTATCCTTCATGGTACAATAGTACTCCATTGTGTATTCATCTATTGATGACTATATAAGCCTCTTCCATGGTTTATCTATTAGGAATTGTGCTGTTATAAACAGGGGTATGTATGTGTTACTGCAGTAGGAAGTCTTTAACTCTTCGGAAGATACCAAGAAGGGGACTAGCTGGATAGAACGGAATTTTAAGTTTGTTAAAGAATCATCATACTGGGGCTGGGGATGTAGCTCAGTGGCACAAGTGCCTGCCTAAGAAGCACAATGTCCTGAGTTCGATTCCCAGTACCGGCCCCCCCCCAAAAAAGAATCATCATACTGATTTCAATAGTGGCTGTACTAATTTACACTCCCACCTTCAATGTAAAAGGGCTCATTTTTCCACACAGTCTCACCAGCATTTGTTATTGTTTGATTTTTTTCATAATTGCCATTCTTTCTAGAATAGGTTGGAATCTCAGTAGTGTTTTAGTTTGCATTTCTCTAATGACCAGTGATGTTGAACATTTTTTCATAATTTATTGGCCATTTGTACTTCTGAGAAGTGTATATTTATTTCAGTTGCCAATTTTTTTTTTCTGGTACCAGGAATCGAACTCACGACCTTGTGCTTGCCAGGCAGGCGCTGTGCCACTGAGCTAAATCCCCAGCCCCTCAGTTGCCAATTTTTTATTGTCTTTTTAGTTTGGAAGCTCTTTTTTTTGTTCTTTGTATATTCTAAATATTAATCCTCTGTCTGAGGTACAGCTAGTAAAGTTTTCCCAGTCTATAGGTTGTCTCTTCACCCTATTCATTGTTTCTTTTGCTGTGCAAAAAGCTTTTTAATTTGATGTATTTCCCTTTGTTAATTCTTCATTCTATTTCTTGTACAATTGGGGTTCTGTTCAGAAATTCCTTGCCTATGCCTGTGACTTCAAGAGTTCTGTCTACCTTATCATCAGCAGGTTAGGTATTTCTGTTTTAATATATAGATCCTTGATCTATCTTGATTTTAGTTTAGTGCATGGTGAGACATATGTGTCTACCTTTGACCTTCTGCATGTGGATAGCCAGTTTTCCCAGCATCATTTGCTAAATAGGCTCTTTCTACCAGCATGTATTTTTGGCCCTTTTATCAAAGATCAGATAAATGAATGTGTCTGTGGTTGTTTCTCTATGCGCTATTCTATTCCACTGAAGGAAGAACAAAAATCACACGATCATGTTAATAGACTCAGACAAAATCCAACATCCATTCATTGTAAAAACCCTGAAGCAAAGAGGTATGAAGGACCCATCTCAATCTGATAAAAGCCATTTACAACGAACTTACTGCCAACATAATATCAAATGGGGAATTTTAAAGCTTTCCCTCTAAAATCAGCAACAAGACAAGGACGTTCATTATCAATCCAGTTCAAAATAGTACTCAAACTTAGCCAGAGCAGTTGGGCAACAGAATAAAATAAAGGGATACATATAAGAAAAGAAGAAGTCAAATTATCACTATTTGCAGATAACATGATCCTGTACATAGAAGACCCAAAAATTCCATCAAAAGATCCCTATATTAATAACCAGAATCAGCAATGTAGCAGGTTACAAAATCACATGCAAAAATCAGTAGCATCCCTGTACACCAGTAATGAACCCACTAGGAGAGAAATTGGGAAAACAATACTATTTGCAACAAACAACAAGAAAAATTAAGTACTTAGGAGTGAATCTAATCAAGGAAGTGAAAGAACTCTACAACAAAAACTACAATCCCCCCTGAAAAAGGAGATTGAAGAAGACATCAGAAAATGAAAAGAAGTCTCCTGTGCCTGGATAGGCAGAAGCAACACTGTCAAAATGGCCATTTTTCCAAAACTTATATATAGATTTAATGCAATCCCAATTAAAGTACCCACAGCATTCCTCACAGAACTAGAGAAAACAATCCTAGAATTCATAGTGAAACAGATGTGACCCAGAATAACAAAAACAGTTTTGGGTAGTAATGGCAAAGCAGGATGTATCACAATCCCAGATTTGAAGTCATATTCCAAAGCTACAGCGATAAATCACCATGGTATTGGCAAAAATACATATGTCTGTTTTTTTAATAGTAACTATCCAAATGAGTATGAAGTAGCACCTTTCTTTTTTTTATTTTTATTTTTTTATTTTTTATTTTTAAAGATAAAAGGAGGGAAACATTAACAGACATACAACATTTTACAACATATCACAAACACAATACAGACAATACAGAGTTACAAACAAAGTGGTAGGGAATTAACAATGGTGGTTGTATTACATATTGATATCTTCAAAGTGGCTTCTCATGAAAACAGATATAGACATGCAATACTGGTCAACCAAAGACTCATTGAGCACCTTTCTTTTTGAAAGATATTTTTGCTTGGTCTGCTAGCTTCTACTTTCAGCTTTAATAGATATTTCTCCACTACCCTTATTGTTGTATTGTTTCGCACAGGAAACTTCCTGTCATTCTTACCTTTGTTCCCCTGCATATAACATGTCTTTTTCCTTTGGCTGCCTTTTGTCTTTTTATGACTGGTTATGAGCAATGTTAAATTTGCCTTGCCTTGCCTTATTCTTTATTTAATTTTCTTGGGACTGGGGTTCATTGAACTGCTGTGATATGTGAGTTTGTAACTTCAATGAAGTATGTAAAACTTAGGTAAATATTTACTCAAATATTGTTTTGTCCCTGTAGCCTTTTCTCTTCTTCCTCATGAATTATCATTACATATATATTAAGCTGCTTGAAGTTGTTCCATAACTCATTGAATCTCTTTTCATTTTTATGCATATTTTATCATTCTGTTTCACTTTGGATAGTCTATTGACATTTCCTCAAGTTTACTAATATTTCCTTCCAAAATGTTAATTTACTGTTAATCTTATCCAGTATATTTTTATCTCAGATATTCTGATGTTCACATTGGGATATTCAGTTTTCTTTTTCTTCTTTTTTTTTTGTCTTATTGAGACAGGATCTCCTGATACAGTTCAGGCTGGCCTTGAGCTCACTTTGTAGCCCAAGTTAGCCTCAAACTTGCAGTCATTCTCCTGCCTCAGCCATCCAAGTGCTGGGATTACAGGCATGTGCCACCATGCCCGGCTTTTTTTTTTTTTTTTTTTTTTGGCTCATCTTTTCACAGCTCTACATAATTTTGACTATTTAGAATATAATTATAATAAGTACTTTAATGTTTTGGTCAGCTAATTCTAACATGAATGTTAGTTATAATTCAGTTTCAATTATTGATTTTAGCCTTTTTATTTATTTTTTATTTTTTTGTCTTTTTGACATAGGGTCTCGCTATACACTTCAAGCTGGCCTTGAGCTCACTTTGTGGCTGAGGCTGGTCTTGAACTCGCAACGATCCTCTTGCCTCAGCCTCCCAAGTGGTGGGATTACAGGCATGTACCATTATACCTGGCAATTTTAGCCTTTTTAGAATTTTTTTGCAGTGGTAGGTATTTAATCTAGAATCTCATATATGGTAGGCAAGTGCTATACCATGGAGATATATTCCCAGCCTCATTTAAATAATTTTTAAAATATTTGCACATGATTTTGTCCTTTCCAATCTTATTTTTAAGATCTGTTAGGTTGGAGTAGAACATTTTTTCTAGGGCTGATTATTCCTCACTACTGAGGCAAGACCCTTCTAAGCAATCTATTCAATTCATCATGACTGTTTTCCAGTATTCCTATAGAGAATGCTGTTTTCCAGTATTCTTATAGGACAGGAACTATTCCAAGTTCTGTGTATATGCTGGGTATTATTCCTTTTAATTGTCTTGCATAGTCCTTTTCCTGGCCTCTAGTAGCATCTTCACCCATCCATACTCTGCTAAATACTTGACCCACTGTAGCTCTCTTTCTGTGTAGTTCTCTCCTTTATGGTATTCCTTCCTGTCAATTTGAGCTGCTCTGAGACCCTAAACTGTCAGCTCTACCTTCTCAACTCAGAGACCTTTCTGGACTCTGCCTCCTCTTCCCTGGGCCAGAGCCAGGAGACTCAAGGCTTAAATCAGTAAACTGGGATAATCCTAGAGCTTACTTACTTATCTTCTCTCAAAGATCATTCTCAGAGATATCTGTTCTTTCTGTCTATTACTACATTAAAAAAACCATTTTATGTATTTAGTCCAAAATTTAATTGTTTTAAGTAGGAAGATAAATTCAGTCTCTGTTGTTCTATATTGGCCAGAATTGGAAGTACCAAGTATCAGTTTTTAAAGTTAAATGAATTAAAATTAAATAAAATTTAAAATTAAGTTCAGTTACACTAGCCATGTTTCAAATACTCAAAACCACATGTAGCTGGTGGCTATTATGTTGGATAGCACAGATTTATGTATGCTGGGTAAAAAACATTATCTTTTCACTCCTTTAGTTACTTAGTTAACAACATTATTTACATTAACTTTTTCTGATCAAATAGTTCATGTGGTTTTTTTCTCATTAGACCCTAATTAATGAAGAAGATATATAAATGACCGTGAAGCATATGAAAAGATGTTCAATATCACCAGTTAGGGAAATGAAAATCAAAACTGCAATAAGATACTACCTTACATGGATTAGGATGGTTAGTATCAACAACAAAAAAAAAAACCAGAAAATAAGTGTTGGAGGATGTGAAGAAATTGGAACCCTTGTGCACTATTACTGTGAATATATTCTATTGAATGTAGCTTCTATGGAAAATAGTGTTATGACATATCTAGATGTTCTCCAAGAGTCTCATATACTAATAGGGGAGGCTTTTGGGAGGATTAGACCATAGTGGTGCTATAGCTGACTTGCTATTAAGAGGTGGAGCTTGAGCCAGATGTGGCACACACCTGTAATCCCAGCACTCAGGAGGCTGAGGCAGGAGGATCACTATGAGTTCAAGGCCAACCTGGCTTACATATTGAACTCAAGGCCAGCCCGAACTATGCAGCAAGACCCTGTCAAAAAAAAAAAAAAAAAAAGAGGAAGATGTAGCTTAGCAGCACAATACCTGCCCAGCAAGGGTGAGGTTGTGAGTTCAATTTCCAGCACCAAAAAAATAAAAAAAAAAAGAAAGAAAGAAAAAAGAAAACACACAGGTAAAGAACGAAAATGTTTGCAATCATATTATAAAAAGAAACTCATATCTAGAACAGGTCAGCAACTGTCAAAACAAAAATACAAATATAACTTCTTGAGTACATG
>NW_004955534.1:973639-1042322 GCF_000276665.1 Chinchilla lanigera | reverse complement strand
GATATAAGCAGATTTCCTCTTCCCCAGGCTATTCTACCATTGTGTTTCTGATTGGAGCTGGCTGACCACGGAACGAAATTGCAAACCAAAATAATCTCCTATTTTAAGTTATATGTGTTGGGTATTGTGCCTCAACAATAAGAAAGGTAGTTAAGACAAACAGTATGATGGTTTGTCACAAAATTAAAAGAAGGAATATTATATTATCCAGAAATTCCACCTCTGCATATATACATAGAAGAATCTAAAGCAATTCAATTCTTTTCTTGAAGTGTCTGGAAGAAATGTTTATATGCCCATTGTCTTAGTTACTTTCTTGTCTCTGAGATACAGTACCTAATACCTACAATTTAAAGAAGGAAAGGTTTATTTTGGCTTATAATTTGTAGAGATTTCAGTCTATAGTCATCTGGCTCCAAGGAAGGACAGCATGGTAGAGGGACATGCCAGAGCAGGGTTCCTTGTGACATGGCAAAGAGGAAGCAGAGAGATCAAGAGAAGAGGGAGAGAGATATACCCTTCCAGGCCACACTGTTGGTGATACACCTCCTCCAATCATGCTTCACCTCCAAAGGTCACATTTAGCTATAAACTCATCAGTGGACTAATCCATGAATGATCACCATGCCCCCCATGATCCAGTCACCCAAAAGCCCCACCTATGATTGTGTGAGACTTTGGGGTGACATTTAGATATAAATCATAACTTTCCACCCATGCCCCCGAAAAGACTCGTACAAATCCCTTTATACAAATTGCATTTAGTCCATCTCTCTTTTTTTTTTTTTTTCTGGTACTGGGAATTGAACTCACGATCTTGCGCTTGCCAAGCAGGCACTGTGCCACTGAGCTAAATCCTCAGCCCCTAGTCCATCTCTGAAGAGTTGCAAAAGTCCTAACAGTTTCAGCACTGCTGAAAAATCCAACTCTAAAGTCTCCTCTGAGATTTAAAGGAAACTCTTAGCTGTGAACCCCTGAAAAAATCTGAAAGAAAATTAAACACTACCAATATAAATGACACAGAGTAAATATTACCATTCCATAGGGAAGAATACAGGGACAGAAATGAGTAGGACCAAAGCAATACTAAATTTAGCAGGCAAACATTAAATCCTGTAGTTCCATGTGCATAACCTACAGCAAGCTGTAGAGAAGCATAAGTTCCAAAAGGCTTGGGTGGCCCTGCCCCTGTGGCATTATCAGTGGTTGAAGCCCTCATGGCCCCTCTGATAGGTAGGCTTTGTTTACTGCTTGTGACTTTCCTCACACATTCCATGTTTCTAGTATCTCCAACTTCCTGGATTCTCTACTACATTTTTGGCTTCATCCTCAGGACCACACTGCCTAGCCTTGTATGCCTTCTGAAATACTGTTGGAAGCCTCCCAGACCTCACAATTCTTGCATTCTGCATGCCTGTAAAACTAGCACCACAGGCTGCTTGGATGATGCCAAGGTTTGCCACTAACTGGAGCAGTAGCCAAGCCCTTTTGCAACTTGCTGGTGATTTCAGAGGCCTCCAAATGCTTGAATGGCTGAGCATAGTGAACTGAATCCTGAGGAATCAATACTCTAGATGACCCTTCTCCAAAAGAGTATCATAAGGTTCTATTTTCAAAGCAAAATGTTTTACTTTTGCAATTTTCAGCCTGTGAAGGATGGGGCCTTTAATGTTCCTCACATGCCCTTAAGCCGTTTTGCTTATTGTTCTGTTCCAAAGCATTTAGTTTTCTTTTAATGCCAGTCTTTTCAACAGCTAAGTTCTACTCTGCTCCATCTTTACAGGCCCCAACTTTACTGGAGCTTCCTTTTTGTCAAACTCAAAACTTTTTAAATCATTCAGCTGCGCCTCTTGCTCTTGATTCTCAAGGTAGATCTGACTAAAAACCCCCAACAGTGCCTATGCTACCACCTGAATATTGGGCTGATGTGAAATTTCTTCCACCAGCTTAATTAGTCCACCATTCCTAGTCTCCTGCAAAGCCTAAGGACGTGTACAAAATGCAGACAAATTTTCCACCAAAACAACATACATAGCCTGGAGTTTTAACTACCAATGGAGTCCTTTTCACCTGAAAGCCTTTAACTCTGGTCTTTACCAGCTGCATTCTGGTCTTCTGGGCTCTAACCAAAAACTCACATCAACCTTGGCTTACAGCATTCAGGGGCTGCTTCTTCAGCCAGCATCTCCAAACCTTTCCAAATCTCCAGACCTTTTTCTCCTACCAGCCAGTTCCAAAGCTTCTGAACCACATGGTCAGGAAGTGTCGCAGCAACAACCCCACTCCTAGTACAGAATCTGACTTAAAAACTATCCTTGTTGCTGGGAGAAAATACCTGATATCTACAACTTAAAGGAGGAAAGATTTATTTTGGCTCACAATTTGTAGAGGTTTCAGTCTATAGTCAGCTGGCTCCAAGGCAGGACACCATGGTAGATGGGTATGCCAGAGGAGAGTTGCTCATGCCCTGGCAGACAGGAAGTAGAGAGAGGTTAAAGAGAAGGGAGGAGATATACCCTTTCGGGCCACACCCCCAGGGACCCACCTCCTCTGACCAGGTTTCACTCCCAAGATTACATTTAGCTGTAAACTCATCAGTGGACTAATCTATTGAAGATTATCTCACCCCCATGATCTAGTCACCTCCTCAAATCCCCACCTATTCATCATATGGGGCTTTGGAGGGACATCCAGATACAAACCATAATACCCATGTTCATAGCAGTATGATTCATAATAACCAAAATGTGGAGCAACCCAAATTTCCCTCAATAGATGAATGGATAAGCAAAATATCTACACAGCAGAATGTTAGTAAGCCTTAGAAATGAAGGTAATTCTTACATGTGTTACAACATGGATAAATCTTAAGCACATTATGCTAGGCAAAGTTTTTACAAGTGACAAATACTGTATGATTGATTCTACTTCTATGAAACATGTAGATTAGTCAAAATCACAGAAAAGAATGGCTGGAGTTGTAACTCTTGATAGAGTACATGCTTAACATGCTTGAGGCTCGGCCCAACCCCCAGTACTTCCAAAGAATTATAGAGAAGATGTTTCCCATGGGCTGGAGAAGAGGGTAATGGGGAGTTGATTTTTAATGGGTATATAATTTTACTTTTACAAGAAGAAAACTTTTCTGGAGATGGATGTTAGTGATGGTTACACATTATTGAGTGTAATTAGTGCCATGTAACTGTACACTTAAAATAGTAAGATAGTAAATTTTATTTTAGGTGTATTTTATGACAGATTTTAAAAATTCAAAAGAGGTATCACAGTTCATTGTTCATGAATTATGGTGGTTGTGTGTTTCTTTTTATAATAGAGTCAGTAAAGGGGTATCAGTGGTGAAAAACAATGTCTGATTGCCTTAACTTAGCCCACAGAGTGACCTTTGCATGGAACCAAGCTCAAAGGTGTCAGAAGTGACTTTCATGATGTCATGAAACTATTATCAGATCTTACACAAGATACTGTCAACATTTACTCCCTGTGTATAAATTACTCTTATCAACATTTAAATGCCACCTGTACTATATATGCCACCTGCAATACTAGAAACTTCTGGTACTCACACAAGTTTTTATAAGTTGTTCTCAACTGGGGGCAGTTTTGCCTCCTAAAAGACATTTGGCAGTTATGTGGACACATTTTCAGTTGTCATAATTGGGAGAAGAGTTTGTCACATCTAGAGGGTAGAGGTCAGAGATATCTCTACCATGCATAGGACAACTCCTGCAACAGAATTATCAGGCCTTAAATGTTAATATTGTTAAGGTTGAGAAGCACTGGCCTAATCTGAGCTCAAAGGGAAATGTAAACGTTCTGTACTACCCCAGAACATAATACTCTGCTTTCTAACACTCAGTACTATTGATTTTTGGATTTTATGTGCTCTTTTTGGACAGAAAATTGAAGGTTGACTATGTGATGTAAATATTCTTAAACATTACTCAGAATAACAGGGTTTTTTCTTAAAGGTTCCTACTCTGTTTTCCAGCGACCTGATAAATCAATGATTTTACATTAAAATATGTGTGTTGGGGATTGAGCTAAGGATATGCATGCTAAGCACATGCTCTACTAGTGAGCTACACTCCGAGACTACACCACATATTTTTACAATGGTGTTTTTAAAAACTGCATTCTTCAGAATGAGGTTTAAATTATATTCTGCAGAATGAGGCTTAAACTGCATTATGCAGAATGAGGTTCCTGTGTTCTGAATGTTTATGCCTTGCCCAATTCATATTTTGAGATTCTAACCCCCAACATGATGGTATTAGGAGATAAGACTTTGGAGTATGATTAACTCTTCCCTCATGAATGGTATTAGTGCCCTTATAAAAGTGACCCTAGATATGCCTCTAACCCTTTCTACCAAGTAAGTTTTCAGTGAAAAGATAAATGTGTTCCAAGTGAATCCCTCACCACATTGCTCAGCTACCATTTTGATCTTGGACTTTCCTGCTTTGAGAACTCTGAGAAATTAAGTCCTGTTGTTTATAAACCACTCAATCTATGGTATTTTGTTATACCATAGACTATTTTGTTACACCATAAACAGATGAAGACTGAACTGTTTCATGGTTCTCATTAGAAAGTATATGGGAAGAGAACTGAGAAGTCAAAACTTTGACTGTCACCCTACTTTTGTCAGAGTTGCTCCATTTGTTTATGTATAGTATATTCTCTGAAATTTCTTTGATAAAATAGTTCAATTGCTAAGAAGAAAGAACATATTTGAATCATGCCATTCTATATAATGTGTAAGTTATTGGAAACTGGAATAGAAATGTAATTTTTGTTTCCCTGTATACTGAGAACAGATAGGAAGATATTTTGAAAGAATATTCCTGCATTTAAAAAATATCCATACCTATTGATCTTCATGAGTCTGGGATAATTAAGGATGTGCAGGTTGAATAGCCTGTTAGGACTTAAGGATATCAAGATTTGGTGGGGTATCTCAGTGGTAAAACACTTGTCAAGCGTGAATGTGACCCCAGGTTCCATCCCCTATACCACACAAAAATAAAGATTTGGGAAAATGCTCCCCAAATGTCCTCTATCCTTGGAGTAGATTCTATTATCAAAAGTTTCCCAGAAAAGTGCTGGAAAATTAGGATTCTTCAGGCTTTCAAACATAAACTTACAACATTGAAAGGGGACTTTCCAGAGAAAAATGATCTTTCTGTTCCCAGGGATGACTGATAGTAGTGTTGGGGAGTAGATGTGATAAAATGGGGAAGGACATTCTACAAGTTCTCTCATTGTTCTGCCTTAGCACAAAGATACTCTGCACAGTATCAGAATCCCTGGAGATTGTAAAGTGCTTTAGAGCAGAAACTATATTACCTTCTTTTCTGTGGTTCCTTCAGCTCCCTATCATGGTTAGTTAAATATTGTATGGTTTAAATGTGTAAATAAATGGTAGAGAGGCAAATAGAGCAGGAAAATTATCTTTTTTGAACTCACTGAGACTAGCTGTAGACAGATTTGTGAAGCACTTCGTTAGTCATTAAAGCCCTTTGCTTACCAGATATTCCTCTTTCCCAAGTGCCCAGTGTATGTTCCTCTGCAGGGTCATTTCACTGTCAATTCCTAGAGATGGATTTCCTTCCCAGGTAGCATCTCATACCTGGAGATCTCTCCTAATCTTCATCTAAGCTTTCTTGTCATGTTTCCCATTTCTTGCTCTCTATAACAGCTCTGAGGAGTTAGAGTCAGGCCATCTAGGGGTTGAGGATTATAAGAAAGAAATTAAATTCTCGCCTCTACATGCAACTAGGGTAGAACACTTCCCACCATTTTTCATCAGCTCTAAGCAGTTAGTTCCACCAGTGTTGGGCAACATTTACCTACCTCTCAAGATCTTTCACTCTCTCCAAGGACGGTTTTGTGTAACCCTAGGGTTGTTGATTTTTATAGACAGGCAAGCCACAAAAATATAAGGCAGTCCTTTCTTAGGTGGCCATATCCTCCACCCCTCATAGTTCAAAATTACTTGCTTTTGGGGCTGGGGGTATAGCTCAGTGGCATAAACGCCTGCCAGGCAAGCGCAAGATTGTGAGTTCGATCCCCACTACTGCAAAAAAACCCAAAAAAACCCTCAAAATTACTTGCTTTCAAATAGATGCGTTGAGAGAAGCAGAAGCTTCTGCCAAAGCAGTCCTTTATCTCCATGAGTTATTATTGTGTCCTATTTGGCTAACAGGAAGTAAAAATACAAATGTTTAAAGTATGAAGAATCAGTATTATGGATTTATTTCTTTATCCAAAAAGTAGTCATTAGGTGCCTACTGTATACAAGGCGTATTCACCCACAGTGGTAGATTCTGACAATTAATGCCTTAGGATATTGATTTTTCTGTTTACTTCCTCAACAAAATTCTTTAGAGAAATTCTGTAAGTGTTTCAGTAACAAAAGCGAATAATACTCAAACATACTTAAAACTAAGGCAGTTTTTATGCTAACATCAACAAATCTTTCCCAGGTTTTATTTAAAAGCAGAAACAACTTGAGTATGTGATATGACTATAAAACGATGTGATTATTATCTTTTAAAAATAAACATGATAGGATGTACCTATCCAAAGATATAGACCTGCTTTAATGTACTCACCATAAGAAGCCATGCCTTCATTCAATTGGTTGTCATGTGGGACTGAAGTTAGAGATCCTTTCTTTCCCTTAGCAAGCTGGCCCTGAAGGCTGGATTTGATATTGCCTTTCTGGGCTCATGTGAAATCCTGTGCTTATGTATGTCAAAAGCACTTGTCACTCTGAACTGTCTTTCTCCTTTGTCTGGCTGGTGCTCCCTGAAAGTATGACAGGTATCTTGTTTGACTTTTGTGTTTCTAGAACTAAGCACATATAGAAATACTTGCTCAGTAAATGTTTGTCAGCTGGTTGAAACCTATTTCTGTATCACATTTTGGACGATCTTCAGTAATAACAAATCTTTATTCTTTTAATGGAGAATGTTTTTGGAAAAAATATGGGCAAATAAGGCATTTATCAAGCTGAATAACATTGTAGTTTTTTGTTTTGTTTTGTTTTGTTTGCAATAGGATCTTGCTATGTAGTTCAGGCTGGCCTTGTATTCACTATTGTAGCCCAGGCTGTCCTCAAACTCACAGCAGTTCTCCTGCCTCTGCCTCCCGAGTGCTGAGATTACAGGCATATGCCACCACTCCCAGCCTTGTGTTTATTTTTAAATGAGCTATGATCATAATATATTGACTACTTTTCTTCTGTTATTTATCAACCGGCTCTGAAAACAACTCCAAAGAAGGAATTGCAAAAGATTTTGAACAATGGTAGCATCCCCAGGCAGCTTCTTTGAAAGACTACATTTTTATAGCCCAGTACATACTTAGAGAAAAGTCATGTAAACATTTACCTTGAAAATTATTAAGCATAAACTCTAGGCAGCAGAACATACTTTTAGAGGTTAAGTTCCTTACTATGGAGCTGGGCTTCTTGGGTTTCAATCCTGGCTCTGCAGCTCGCTTAGTGTATAGAGCTTGGACAAGCTACCCACCCTTTAGGTACCTCATTTATAAATGTGTATAAATAGAACCTCCCTCACAGGGTTGTTAAAAGGATTGAGTTAATCATGTAAAGTGCTTAGGATATAGGGTGAGGTACATAGTAAGTGTTCAAAAGGATTAATATTATCATTATCTTTATCATTATTATTATGTAAAAGGCCCTGTGTTAGAGAATACTAGAGGTTAAAAAGCATTTCTCTGCCCTCAGGCAGTTCACTGTCTAACAGGAAACATAGACATGTGATTTATGTTATAGTGCACTTGATAGGTGCTCTTAGAAATGTGAACTGTTGTGGGAGAAACATCTACAATGGTGAGGACTGTCATAATTGTAACTTCTCAGCGCTGTTCGCTAAGCTCTGAATGCCCTCCAACTCAACTGTGCCGGGAATATAAATGTCAGTATAACTAGATGTCTGATATTCGTGGTAGTGCTAAGAACAAAAGGACATGGGTAGAGGTAACATTCTCTTAACAAAATACTTTCAATAGTTATTTAACAAAGGAAACGTGTGGTGTTGATGTATGGGGGACTATTCACTATTACTTGCTTCACTTTGTAATTCTGGACAGAGAATAAACTCCATCATGAATGTCTGTCTCAAAAGAATTGATTCTAGTTTCATGAACTAAAATAATTTGCTGCTTTGATTCTAAAGGTATTGAATAATCTATAAGGGCTTGCCATTTTACCAAGTTAATTTAGAGCTTTGCTATGAATAAAAATTAAATCAAAATTTAATAACAGCATTATTTAATAATGATGTAATTTGCATTTAGAAAGGACGTTGTTTCTTCCATTGCTGTATCATTGCTTTTACTGTGCAGAAAGTATTCTTCAATTAAAATATTGGTTTTCTTTTTTTAACTCTAGTTTCCCTCTCTCAGACGTAGTTATGAAGATGACAGTTTATTTTGCAATTGCTTATTTTGTATGATTCACGAAGAAACACTTTAAAAATAACCTTGTAATAAAGACAGAAAACCATTTCTTCACAATTGTGATTCATCATAATTATTTTTGAACATTTGGTAAATCCTATTTCTGTGAACTTTTAAGGAGAACTTCAAAATCCTTTCAGAGCCTGTTTAAGACCCTCCTTTATGGATACTACAAAGGCTTCACTTTGTGAAGAGAATGGGTTTGCGGGAATAAACATAGTATGAGACAGTGTGGCTACATATATTTTCCTACAGATTCATCTTTTCAGTTTCTCTTCTAAGAAGTTCAAAGAAGTCAAGAGTTCATTTTGGGGAATTAAAGTGATTGTGAAGAGAAGCAGCATAGACCCATAACCCTTCCAGATAGCATGTTCTGTGATTCTGGGCCTAAAGAGCAAACAAAGTAAGATATGTCTTGGAATCATTTTCTTTCCCAAGAGAAGAGCGTAAGATTAGCATGCCAGTTCTTAAGAAGAGATCTTCAGTAGAACCATAGGCATGTTTTCTTAAGAAAGGGAGCGAGAATTTGGTGGTGGTAACAAGGGTCATGTACTATATTTGGCATTTATTCCAGGTTTACTTCATCAAACTGAATCTTCTGCAACAAGTTCATAATTACTATTTTGGGACTAGGGAAGATACCACTCTGAGTTGTACAGAAGGAACACACAGCTGTCACCCCCTGAAGCTATTAACAGTTTGTCCTAAAGTGATGGATTTTATTCTACTGCATGGATCATGAACAGAGCAGTCATAAAGCATGCCAGTATTACAAGGGAAATCTGCATTCTGAGCACATATTAATTACCACCCTTTCTGGATGTGAGTAATAATGCCTAAGGTTTCCAGACTCACCTAGAACTTCCTAATGGTTTTGAAAATGAAATTTTCACCAACTACAACTATTACAATTGCTATTGCACTTCCAATATCAAGATTAGAAAGGAAAATCCAAACATACACTTAAGTGGCAGTTTAAATTATGTTGTTCTTTCATAAGCTTCCAAAACATCCTGATTCTCTCTACCCTGTGAGCCTCTTCTTTGTTCCCAGTTCTCCTTCGGTCCAATTGACTCAGGTGCATCCACTCATGAGGCTACCTCAGGGCTCCTCAGGGCCTTTGTGCATTCAAATGCTCCGCCTACTTAATTCTCTGATCTCCCAGTTGTGCTCTCTCTTCCAAGTCACTGTCTCTGCTCTGTGATCTCTCAACCTGAAAATGTACAAGAATAGCGATTTGTTCCCTCAATACCCTAATTCAATCTTTCATAGAAAAAGAAGTAGAAGTTTTTTTCTAGGAAGTTCATGAATCATGGTTTGAAATTGTAAAATGTTATGCATTTGGAGGTGGGATAACAACAAGTTTCTTGGAATTCTCAAAGAGGTCACTATCCTTCAAAAAGGTTATTGGGTTTTTTTGTTTGTTCGTTTTGTTCAAAAAGGTTAACAAGCAGGCGCTGAAGGACAACTGTGCTGAAGTGAACATAGTTTCATTTCAACATTATTTTAGTAGAAAGATCCTGGACATAATGCCTCAACCAAAAGATAATTTTGTAACAGAGGAAAATCATACTTCAATTAGGAGTGTTGTTATGGTTTATATTTAAAAGTCTCCCCAAAGCCTCATGTACTTGTATAGGTGGGGCTTTGGGGAGGTAATTGGATCATAGGGGCTTATAGCTGAGTTCCTGTTAGGAAGTGGTATCCGGAAGGAAGAGATGGGTCACTAGGGGTGCAGCGTGGAAGGGTTTATCTCTTCATCTCTTCACTCCTCCTTTTACTGATCTCTCTCCCTCCCTCCCTCTCCTCTCCTCTCTTCTCTGTCTTTCCCTCTGTCTGCCCTCTCCTCTTCTCTCCTCTGTCTCTCTGTCTGTCTCTCTCTCTGTCTGTCTCTCTGTCTGTCTGTCTCTGTCTCTCTCTCTTTCCCTCTCTCTCTCCTCTCCTCCCTCTCTCTCTCTTTCTCTCTCTTTCTCTGTCTCTGTCTCTCCATCTCTCTGTCACCCTTTCTCTCCTCTCCCTTTCCCTCCCCTCCCCTCCCCTTGCCTTCTCTCTCTCTCTCTCTCTCTCTCCTTCCACAGCCTTCCCATGAGCAGCTCTTCCTGGCTATTCCCTTCTGCTCTACTGCCCTACATTGGAGCCAGCTGACTATGGAATAAAAACTACAAACAGTGAGCATGCTGTACTTCTACTAGCAGCTTTCAAAGATGCCCCTCAAGGATCCCGATCTTCTGGTAGCCAAGCCCTTGTGAAATCCCCTCCTCTTGAATGTAGACTAGATTTAGTGACTGGGTTCTAAAGAAATAAAATATGATCAAAATAATGGTATGTCGTTTCTCTTACCAGGTTACAAAAGGTTGTGACTTCCGTTCTGCTAATACTGTCACATGCTCCCTCTGATGAAGCCTACTGGCATGTTGTAAGGGGCTCTGTGGGAAGGCCCACATGGCAAGGAATCAAAGGAGGCCTCCAGTCACCAGCTGCTGAGGTCTGAGTCCAGTACCCAGAAAGACCTGAGTCCTGAAAGCAATCATGTGCATGAACTTGGAAGCAGATCCTCCCTGATGGTCTTCAGATGAGACTGCGTCCCCAGCCAACAACATGATTGTGGCCTCATGACAACCTCTGAAGTAGAAGATAGCTAAGCCATTTCTGGATTCCTGAAAATGTCTTAAGCTTCTGAATTTGAAGGGTATAATTTGTTAATTTGTTATGCACCATGATAACTAATTCATCTTCCAAGACATAACTATTATCTTAAATGTGTTATCATTCTTACCTATATCTGTGTCTTAGTTAATTTTCTTGTTGCTGGGACAAAATACCTGACACCCAAAGTTAAGGGAGGAAAGGTTTAATTAGCTCACAGTTTGTAGAGTTTCCAATCCATAATTTGCTGGCTCCATGGCAAGGTGGCTCATGGCAGAGAAGCAGCCATTCATGGCCAAGAAAGACATAACAAGCAACAAGAGCAAAGTCGGGGGACAAGCCTCTTTCTGTCCATTTTATCTTATCCAGACTGCTGGGATTAGGGCAGTGCCAGTTTAGTCAGTGAATTGTTCCAGCAGTCACTCACCCTTAATCTCAGCACCCTTAATCCTAGCATTGTACAATGAATCAATCACAAAAAAGCCCACCCCCCATGTCTGCAATGAGGCTTTGGGGGGACATCTAGACACAAACCATAACATAAAGACTGTATAAAGACTTTATATGTATGTATATTGATGGGGTAATTTGTCAGTTTGTTAGATACCATGATAAATAATTCACTTACGAGGTAACCATTATCTTAAATGTGTTATCATTCTTATACATGTCTTTCTATAAAGACTATATATGCATGTATATATGCATACACATACATTTTATGCATAATCCCCATGTATGTGTATTTATAAAATGTATGGAATGTTTTTAAAATTCATATGGGTACTATGATAATGTTCATATCCTTCCAGAACTAGCTTTTCCCTTACTCATTTTTCTACTACCTCAACTCAGTCTTTGCCCTTCCAAGAGGCCTTTCTCTGTCTCAGCCACTGTGAGTTGTAGTCTTCTCCTCAGCTCAGACCTTGGTGTTCTGTTCAGTTTACCTGCGTAAGTCCCATTCCAGTGAATTAAGCCCACTCCTGTCTTAGACCAAGCTCAGCTTCTTCACATTCTAAACCAAAATCTAAGTGTAAGTTCTTCAACATCACATGGACCATGGCATATGTGGCTCATCACTTTGGTTTCCTTCAGTAGTGGTGCTTCTATGTCAGTGTATATCTTAAAATTTAATGTGTATAGTAATTACATGTGCACTTTGTTATGTGGTTTTGATTCATGAGGCCCACAAAAGGTCTGATATTCTGCATTTCTGCAATGCTTTTAGATATCACTGATGCTCATGCTCCATGGGCCATATGTTTAACAGTAAGTTTCAGAGGCTAGAAATCTATTTCTTTACAAAAAATTGCTTTAATTTGACAATATATATTGGATAGCGATACAAGAACTTACACCTCTCCATTGGTGGAATATGATAGCTTTCTAAGAAGGTAAGGTAGGCTAAGAAGCAAAACCAACACAAATAATATAAGGAAATATTTTATTCAGTAATTTTCACTTAAAGCAAGCCAAAGGCAGAAAATAATGGAGTGGAAATTAATGGAATAAATGATAGAAAAAGAATAGAGAAAAATCAATGAAGTCAAAAGCTAGTTCTTTGAAAAGATCCACAAAATTGTCAAATTTTAGCAAGATAGAATAAGAAAAAAAATTCAGGAGACTCAAGTCATTAGAGTAAAAAATGAAAGAGGGAACATTACTACCAACATTACAGGAGTAAAATATATTTTAAAGGAATATCATGGACAATTTTATGCCAATAAGTAGATAGATGAAATGGACAAATTCCTAGACAGATGCAAACTACTAAAATGGACTCAAGAAGAAATGACAAAGTGGAAAATTGCACACCATGAAATTTTGTTTCATACACAAAATCATTAAAAATATTATATAAAATTCCCTTCAGTCTATGTGTATAAGATATATAAAAATATAAATACTCATCTTTAACTTGGGTCACATTCCCCAAGACATCTCATTAAGTACATGCAGATATTACAAAATCAAAAAAACTGAAATCAAATTCAGGTAAGGGATACTGAACCTATAATTAAAATTAATAAACTGCCCACAAGCAAAATTCCAAGCCCAGATGATTTACCACTGAGTAGTAACAAACATTTAAGGAACTAACACTAATTCTTTATATACTTCTCTAAAACAGAAAAGGATGAAACACTTCCCAATTCATTCTAATAGGCCAGGATTTCCTTGATACAAAACCAAAGAATCATAAGAAAACTATAGACTAGGGCCAGGGATATAGCTTAGCGACACAAGTGCCTGCCTGGCAGGCATGAGGTTGTGAGTTCGATTCCTGGTACCAAAAAAGAAAAAAGATAAAAAAAAAAAACAACTGCTGACTAATATACTTTTTAAATATGGATGCAAATAACCCAGGAATATAGGTTGGTTTAGTATCTGAAAATCAGTATACCATTGCAGTAGAATAAAAACAAAACCACATAGTATCATCTCAATAGGTGCAGAAAAAAGCATTTACAAAATGCAACACCCCTCCACAGTAAAAATATGGTACAAACTAGGAAGAGGAGGGAGCTTTCTAAACTCATTAAAAGATTCTATGAAAACTCTACAGCCAACAGCAACTGAATGGTGAAAGAATGGATGCTTTACCACTAAGATTAGAAAGAAAACAAAGATGCCAGGATCTCAGCATTGTACTGGAACTCTACCCAGGGCAATTAGGCAAGAAAAAGTCATCTGGACTGGAAAGGAAAAAAGTAAAACCACTTCAGTTTGCAGAGATGATCTTTTATGTAGAAAATCCTAAGGACTCCACAACAAATTTGTATCCAATAAAACAAGCTGATCAAGGACACAGGATATAAGATCACTTTACAAAAAGTTGTATATATACTTGCAATGAACAATCCAAAATGAGTTTTAAAGAAACAATTCAGTTAACAATAGCATCAAAATAGTAAAATACTTAGGAATAATTTTAAGAAAAGGCATAAAAATTTATACTTTGAAAAGTACAAAACACTTGAGAGAAATTTAGAAGGTCAAAATAAATGGAAGCACCCTGTGCTCCTGAGTCAGAAGGTTTAATATTGTTAAAATGGTAATATCTCCCAAAGTAATCTACAGATTCAGTGCAATGCCTGTAAGATATGAAGCTAGTTTTTCTTTAGAAATTGACAAGCTGATTCTAAAATTCATATAGAATTGCAAGTGACCCAGAATAACTGAAACAATCTTGAGAAGAAAGAACAAAGTAGGAGGATTCATATTTCCTAATTTCAATTTGTAATACAAAGCATTGGTAAGCATGACAGTGTGGTACTGGCAGAAGGATAGTCGTACACATCAGTGGACTAGAAAAACACCATATGTCTGTGGTCAACTGCTTCATTTTATTATGAGATCGGATCTTTCTAAGCTTTCTGGGCTGTCCCCAAATTTGTCTTCCTCCTGTCAGCTTCCTGAGTAGCTAAGATTACAAACATGTCCACAATCAACTGATTTTTGCTGGGAGTACCAAGACTATTCAGTGAGGAAAGAACAGATAGTGCCAGGACAACTGTAGAGCCCCATGTAAAAAGATTGAATCGAACCATTCCCTACACCATGTATGAAATTAACTCAAAATGAGTTATAGAGCTAAATACAGGAGCTACAGCTATAAAATTCTTATAAAAAGCAGAGGGGTAAATGTTCATGACTTCAGATTCAGCAAACGATTGTTCTTTATGCCACTAAAAGAATGAGCAAGAAAAAAAAAAACAGATTTGACTTCATCAAAATTAAAAGCTTTTGTGTTTCAAAAGACACCATCTGTTTTAGTCACTTTCCTGTCACTGGGACAGAATTCCCAGCACCTGCAACTTAAAGGAGAGGTTGATTTCACTCGCAGTTTCCAGTAGGTTGAGTCCATGGCTCCAAGGCAGAAACAGCACATTGGAAAGTCCTGGTGGAGAACACCTGCTCACCGCATGGCAGCCTGGAAGCAGAGGAAGAGAAGGGAGGAGCTGAGGGAAAAAATACACCCAGGTCACACAAACAATGACCTGACGCCTCTGACCAAGCCCGATTTCCGAACACAAGACTTTTAGGGGACATTTCAGATCTAAGCCATAACAGCATCATAGCTGGACATGGTGGAACATGTCTGTAATCCCAACACTCTGGGAGGTGTGTTTATAGCAGCATTACTCACAACAACCAAAATGTAGAAACAATCTAAATGTCCATCTACGGATGAATATATGAACAAAATGTGCTATATTCATACCATGGAATATCATTTTGCCATAACATGAATAAATTACTGATACATGATAAAACAGATGAATTTTATATTGACAGATGCCAGTTACAAGGACCACATATTATATGATTGTATTTATTTGTTATTTCTAGAATAGGGATATCTATAGAGACAGAAAGTAGATGAATAATTGCTGAGGGGGATGGGGAGCAGAGAGGTGATGACTAAAGGGCAGGTAATTTCCTTTTGAGATGATGAAAATGTTATAAACTTTTTGATAGCTGTATTATGTGAATATGCTAATATATCTGTGAATTGTACAGATGAGTGCATTGTGTATGAATTATGGCTCAAGAAAGATGTGTACAAACTAAGCTGGTGCATTCACAGGGCTCATCTTGTTTGTTTCCAGTCTCTCTGGGGTCAGTGTCCTTTGCTGCCTATTGTCTACTGTCTTCAAAACTCTTGCTTCATGTTGTCTGTATTGTATTGTACGTTATTTTATTTCATTTGCTTTACTGCCTAGCCAAAAGCAGGTCTCCCCATTTTTTTCTGTTGAGACTGAGGGAGGCTTGAGTCCAAAAGCAGTTAACTGATTTGCCAAACTTCTCACTAGTTCGTGGCAGTTAGGACTGTAACCAAAATTTCCTTATTACTAATCCAAAGTTGAAACAAAATGGCTTCTTGTCTGTCCAGTTTCTGGGGCAACATGAGAGCAGGTTAATTAACTGGGCCTAAAGAAGAAAATGCCTTTGACTTGAGAATCCTTGAAAAGTTCAGAACAATTTTCTGCTTTGCTCTCAATCAGCAAAGTATTTACTGCATGCCAGTATGCAGTGCCTCTTTGGCAGTCATTCCTAGGGACAGAGAATGACTGTCTCTAGCAACAAGGGGCTCACCATCTTTTTGGGAGAGAAGAGTGACATGTGAAGCATCTCTGACCCAAGCATGTTTACCTGCAGTAGAATGACTCACTCAGCTTTTCAGCAGACAGTCAGGAGTGGTCAGTGCAGGCTTTTCTCCGAAAAGTTTCTGTTATGTTTAAGATCTAGAATATCCTCCCAGAAGACTCATGCTTAGAGGAATGACTTTTAAAAGGTGATTGGATCGTGGAGGCACTATATTCATCAGTGAACTCATCCAGGAATGAGTTCACTAGCTGAATGCGCTGTTAGGAGGTGGGGCCTGGTTGGAAGAGGTGGTCACTAGGGACCTGACTTGGACGGGTATAGCCTTGTCCTGAGCTCTTGCCTTGCTCTCTGCTTCCTGACCGCCATGATGTAAGCAGTTCTCTCCCACCATGCTGTTTCTCCCTTGGAGCCCCCCCAACCATGCATCAGTGACAGAAAGTAACTAAGACAAATTTCCAAAGGAGGATGCACTGGGGCTTCACAGGATAAGCAGCATCCTCTGACTAGTTAAAGCAGCAAAGGTAGAACTTGCCTCCAAGAGACACTGTTAAAGTGTACGCCAGTCTTCCGAGGGTTTCTGACTGTAGGGAAAGCAGGGATAATGTCCTGGCTGGAGGCAGACCTACAGGATTTGGTGGAAGTCCTGTTGAGAAGATGACTAGTAGGGCACTTCCTTTGCCTTTTCCTCTTTCTGCTAATTTTATAGCTCAGTGAATACCCCGCCCATATTAGCAGTATCAGTGTCTCAGGTAAAAACATACCCATGTATCTTGGTTAACAGTTAGAGTTTGATAGCACCATACTCAGTAATTATGGGGCAGGGAGATACTGCCTGGTGAGCAGAATAGTAGAGTTGCAGGAACAGTCCCTATCAGGTACAAGGATAGTATGAGATCAGAAACCCATGTTGCTGCTTAAATAATTTTTGGCCAAATTAGGACTTGGGCTCATACTTTCTAAACTTCAGGCTGTTTATTTGAGCCTTGCAGAGATGGAAGTATTTGCTTACAGGCTATTCGTTAAACACTAAGTAGAATGGAAAGTAAAAGAGTGCCTTGAAGCTCCAGAGTCTGAAGTCATAGTATATGGAAGACAAGAACTCAGATAATAATGTACTTCTGGAATGATTGCTGTGTAACTGTCAATGGGGAAATAGGACATGAGTTCCTTAAAGGGTTTTACACATACAGATCTGAAAACTTCCAGTATTTTCTTGGGAAGTGAACAGGGGTTGTTGAGGGGGAAAGCCAGAATTCTGATTGGATACTTTCCATCTGTAAGACTTTGTATAGATCACTTAGCATTCCTCAACCTGCATTACTCAGCTTGAATGAAGTGATAACACTCGAATTACTCCCAAAGAGTGAACTGAGGTCATCCATTCAGTCCCACATCTGACTGATGTTATCCCAAGTGTCTCTTGACCTCTATATATCTATCCTCATTACTTTTTTTGTAGTTGCATCCTCTTTATTACACTCCTCACATTGCAGCTGAAGAAGCTTTTCTTAAAGGCAAACTCAGTCACATTGCCCATCTATTGCAAACCTTTCAGTAGCTCGTTATTTTCAGGATAAAAATTTCAACTCCTTATCCTGGTCCACAGGCCCTTCATGATCTGACAGCTGCTGGCCTCTCTAGGCTCACTCCACATCATTCTTCCCTCTGAAATTTTGGTCTCCAGCCATAATAAACTAATAGATGTTTCCCAACAAACCACCCTCTCTCACCTCCTTTGCACTAGCTTCTTCCTCTACTAAGAATGCTAAGGCCCCTTGAGCTCACTTTTTGTTGCCCCTTTAGTATAAACTTGTATTCCTGAAGAATTCTGTCATAACCCACCTGCTAGGTCCTCCCCCAGCCTCAACTGCTCTTTCTTCATGTCTCCATCCTGGTCAGCTTTCTGTGCTTCTGTCTTCTTAGTACTTAGCCTGATTGAAACTGCCTTTTTCCTTGTTGATTCCTCCCACTCAGTTCTACAGGACTTTGTCTTATCCATCTTTATGGCCTCATTGGAGCCTACTGAATGAATCATGAATGTTTAAATGCTTTATAAACTGTAACTTGCTACACGTGTTAAGTATTATGTAATATTATTGTGTTCATATTGGTCACTTAGTATGGTTGGCCTACTCATCCATTTGATAATAAATAATATCATATTTCAGTTACATCATTCTAGTTCCTTAAGCACATACTAAATAAAGGTTTCTACTTACAAGCACTTAAACTGGGGTAGACTCTGAGGTAACAGTTTACATGATGATCTCATTTACTCCTCATAGCGATCTTATATGCTCAGTCCTACTATAAAAAAATCGTCTCTGTTTTTCAGATGAGAAAACTATGGTGGGCTCAAAGAGGTTAGGTAGCTTGCCCAGCGTCACATAGCCAGATTTTCAATCCAAGAATTTTGAGTTCAAAACCAAAGCACTGCTAAAGTCTTCAGCTAGGACACAGTCAAGAAGGTGAAAAGGCAATCCACAAAGTGGCAGAAAAAAAATCTGCCAATTACATATCCAATAAAGAAATAGATGATAGATAAAATGTGTGTGTGTGTGTGTGTGTGTGTGTGTGTGTGTGAGAGAGAGAGAGAGAGAGAGAGAGAGAGAGGAATATACTCACTTCAGGAAATGAAAAATCCTATGATGTTTTTTCAACAGATGGTGTTACGCTTGTATGGGGACCCTAGAGGATGTCATATATCACAGAGAACCCACTACACTTCGGACCCCTAGAGAAGAAACTGAAAATGCATGTGTAGCAATCTCAATGACTAAGGTTACCCAAGCAGTTTACCATACTAATGTTTGGAAACTAATGCCTACCACTTTGAGCACCTCTTGTAATTTTACAGGCCAAAGGTAACTTGTATTAATCTCATGATGTCTCAATAAATTTAGTATTAAAATATTTATACGTTTTTCTTTTCCTGAAGTATGTATACATTTTGTGTCTGTCTCATATATATATATCTCACAATTACATTACACAGAATAGTGAATGCCTAACATTTAACACTGAAAAAAACTATGATTTTAAAATGGACACAGGACTCAAATAGCTATTTTTCCAAAGAACATATGCAAATGGCCAAAAACCACATGAAAATATGCTCAACATTACTGATTACTAGAAAAATGCAAATCAAATCCACAATGAAATAATCACTTCACAACCATTAGCATGGTCACTATCAACAAAGAAGCAACAGAAAATAACAAGTATTGGCAAGGATATGAGAAATTGGGACGCTTTGTGCATTGCAGGTGGGAATGTAAAATGGTGCAGCTGCTGTAAATACTATGGAGATTTCTTCCAAAACAGAAGCACCATTAAATTGTAACTGGCAGGGCAAAATAACATTAAAAACTAGATTTTTTTTAGACAAGTGGCTTTTCTAAATTTCCTCAGGCCTAGGAAGGAAACCTTCACTCCCTCCTCTTTTCAGGGCAGATGAAGGGCCAGAAGATGCAGATGCTAGTCCCAAGAGGTCAAAGTCCAGCTTTCTTTCCACGGAGAAGGGAGGTAGGGGAAAGAGATGGGAGGAAGGAAGCAAACCTGGAGTTGTCTGTTGTCTCATTCTATTCTTTCTCCCCCTCTCTTCCTTACTGTAAAAGGCCCTTGCACAGATTTGCGACTATGTCAGGCCCCTCCATCTCCTTGTAGCTACTTTGAATAAAGCCATTTTCTTTACATAGTTTGTGTGCTTTGTTTGGAGGGCAGCAAGCAAACAGATGAGTAGCTGGTAACAGTACTGCACAATCCAGCAGTTCCACTTCTGGGTATATACCTCAAATAATTGAAACAGGGCCTCTAAGAAACTTTTGTGTATACTCATGTTAATAGTAGCAGTATTCACAATAGACAAAAGGTGAAATAACCTAAGTATCCACTAATGGATGAACAGATAAAAAGTGTGGCATAGACATACAATAGAATAACACTAAGTCTTCAAAAGGAAGGAAATTCTGACACACACCAGAACATGGATGAATCTTTAGGACATTATGCTAAAGGAAATAAGCCAGTCATAAAAGACAAATAACATATGAATCCACTTATTTGAGTCCACAGAACAGTCCCGCTGATAGAAACAGAAAGTAGAGTAGTAGTTGCCAGGGACTTGAGGAAAAGGGGAATTGGAAGGTACATGTAGTATTTTGGTTTTACAAGATGAAAAAAGTTCTAGTGGTGGATGGTGGTGATGATTGTGCAACAGCGTGAATGTAGTTAATGCCACTGAGCCAGGTACCTAAAAGGGGTTAAAATGGAAAATTTTGTTGTATATATTTTAGCACAATTTAAAAAACCCAAGCCCTGTCTCTAACCATTTCCTAGTACTGCCTAAGTCTTACAAAGTTCACTCCTGATGAATATCTGAACCTGGATTTTATTTTTTTCCTCCTAAGACCAGACTGAGTCTGCCAGGGTCTGTAGAGCTTTCACTTTGGGCCCAGCCTCAGGCCCCCAGCTTACTCTCTTCCTGGGAAGAAAATGCCTAGCCTGAGGCAGTCAGCACATATTTCACTTATAACAATTGGCAGATGGTTGTGGATCCCTTCTGTTCCCAGAAATAACATCAGGACTAACTGCGCTGTGCTTTTTCCATCACTGGTAGATAATCTGAACAATGACTCTGAGCATCCTTATTAGTAGGAGAACAGACATAGAGAGGGGAAGTAGCTTGGGCTGAGTCACACAGCAAAGTTAGAACCTCACCCTGGGCTCTGTCCCACACACCTGGCAACGCCAGAGTTGTTCCTTTCTGTACTTTGGGCAACAGACTCCCTGCCTAACTGAGCGGGTCTGACTTGTCTTGCAGACGGATGAAGCAAATCTTCCTTGGGATGATATTTTGTATTCTTTTTGTTTCTACTGGTTTCCAGAAGCCCAGAGTTCCCTCTAGTTGCTGAGTGACCTTGAGCACATCATTGAAAGTCTCTGGACCCTCAGTTTGTCCATTAGCAAAATGTAGAGAAGGCTTATTGATGCCCCTTCCCTCAGGGAAACCGAGGACAGGTAGGGAGAGAAGGACTGGGGCTTAGTGCTCTAATCTACCATGCAGTATTCATTGCACTTGTGAATACCAACACTTGCAGAGCATCACAATTACATGAGTAGCTTTTAAAAATACAATTGCTGGGACTGAGGATGTAGCTCAGTGGGAGCGTGCTTGCCTGACATTACTGAGGCCCTTGGTCCCATTCCCAGCACAAGGAAAAATATTTCCCTGGACCTTGACCAGCCCAGTTAACGAGAGGAATTCTCTTTTCCTCACCTAGCCCCCAATGTGGCACAGCCTCCTTGAATTGAGCAGCAACTATTTAAATCCTCTCCTACCTAAAGGCACCTTCTATGTGCAGTGGGATACATTGCAGTCTGTCCTCTTTGGGAACTCCTGTGGACACACTGTTCCTCCAATTTTGATGCTTCTCGTGTATTTGTTACTTAATTGTTTCAAATCTGTGCCTCTTGTTTCCTCAGTGAACTACTGGTGGATAAGAACCATGTCATGCCCTTCTATTCTTGCTTTGTAAGCGCCAGCTCCATTAGCACAGAGTACACGTTCAAGGAACATTTGTTGAATTGATGGAAATCCTGTACATGGGAAATCTGAAATAATCTATTTAGAGAGGTGTTCTGTGTCCTTAGGAAACTTTCTGATCACATGGAAAAAAGTCTAAACAAAGAGACAAGAGCTGAAGCTTCCAATCCTAGCTGTGTCACAAACTTCCACTGTGACCAGCAGCAAGTCACTAGTCTTCTCTGGCACTCAGTTTCTTCATTTGTGGAACCAGAGCTGCTGAGTAAACTTTTGTTTTAGTGCTGGATTTTGGCTACTCTATAAAGCAATGGGCAGTCTCTTTTTTTTTTTTCCTAGTATGAATGCCTGTAAAGCCATGGCACTATTTTTTGCTCTGTAAGAATTATAAATTGATCCCGTTTATGAAATAAGAAACTCAATTAGAGAGTCAGTTCATGATTTGGCCAAGTTTCCATGGAAAGGTGGAGGGGGGGAGATGTCACTCCTCATCTCATCCCCAGGTCTCTGGCTTCAACTGGACTCTATCTCAGAGCTGTTTAGTGGTCCTAAGGACTGTTAGGCACTCACTATCTGCACTACCTGTATGGCCAGTTTATTCTCTCCTCTGCGGAGGAGCTAGGGAAAAGAGGGCTTCTTGTGGTCCCTCTGCACACTAGCAGCAAGGAACAAAATGTGCACCATCATGTTCAGTAAGCTCTGTTGAAACACTGCCTTCAGAGGCAACGAAAGACACAAGACACCAGTCCTTACACTCATGGACTAGCTAGTCTACATACATGAAAAGTCAGTACAAGAGCATATTGGGCAGCCAGGCATGGTGGCACACACCTGTAATCCCAGCTCTCTGGGAGGCTAAAGCAGGAGGATCACAAGTTCAAGCCCAGCCTGGGCAACTTAGTGAGATCCTGTCTCAAAAAAAAAGAAAAAGAAAAAATTAAAAAGGGTAGGGGTGGGGTGTATCTCAGTGTAAAGTGTTGACCCTGGGTTCAATCCCCAGTACCAAAGTTTTAAAAGTGTGAGGCAAAGATGTGCTACCATATGTGTGGTGGTGCGGGGGTGCGGGGGAGGTTGACCTGGGAGCTAAGTGCTGCTTTGATATATCTTCAGTACACAGATCAGCGTCTGGTCTTTAGAAGGTGTGATATATATGAAAATGAGCAAAAATTGTCATGGCTTTCAAACTTTTAAAGAGGAATCTTTTCTTTAATCACCTTGAGTCTGGAAACTCGCTACATAAAATACTGCCCCAGTGGAGTGGAGCTAGGGTTGGTTCCTGCCTGCTTCGTCCTCTAGGCCTGAGAGAGGTTCTTCAGAGCCCAGCTGGAAAACCACTGCTATGGTCAGTAGAAAGGAGGAGTAGCTCAACTCTTTCAAGGTAAACTGCTTCCCAATTTACCTTAGCCATCTGTGAGCCTAGCCAAATAAAAAGTTTAAGGAAGTAGGTCCTCCAAAGGAAATATTTGAATCTGAAAAAAGATGCTGTCAGTCTTCTCTGTGACCTGCCCCAGGGAATGCCAATTAGTAAGCATAGAGAGGACATTTTGAGTAGGGGACTTGTGAGTTGGTTCACAGATATATATCAAGGCAATATCTGTTAAAGAAAGAAGAAAGAAAACCACTGTGGTGAAGTTTTCCAGCACTCACTAGAAACCCATTTGGTGCCATCCTACTGGCAGTTCTGATTATAATTGTACAACATAAAACTCCCTGTGGAGCCTGGTCAGTGAGTAGGTGGTGCTGCCTTTTGCACCAGCGCATCTTGCATCACCCTGACAGCTATTAACATGCCTGAGTCAGCCTTGGCGCTTGCAGCTGCCAAGAGGGTCTACCTGGACAGGGCATCTCTTCTCCGTGCTGCAGCACTGTGATCTTTTGCCTGAACTGACCTTCTTGCTTCCCCATGGTCTTGCTTCCCCTTCTTACTTACCATGGTAAGGTAAGTAAACCCAGTGCAAGAGAGGGGATCAATCCAGGGGATGCTCACTTGGCAAGGTGGTTCAAGGAGCAAGGAACATCTCAGGTCTGCATCTGGAAAACAGTTTTGGGCAACAGACATTTATTTCTTAGAGAAAGGATAAAGCTCTTGAATTAAGAGGCTTTCATCACTATCTCATGGCCCTTTTATATGAACCTCTCCACCTGCTCTATAGACCGTCTTTCCTCACAGGTACCAGAAGGGGTAGTGCTAGGGACCCCGTTTGACAGCATGGGTAACTGAGGGGTGAAGCCAGCTCCTCAGTCAGATAGCAAGTCACCAAAACCACTAGCTTCTCCTCTACTGCTAGCTTGGCCACCTCCACCTCTTGGCCAGTCCCTGGACTGACTTCAAAATCTGGCTCAGGCCCGACCTTAAGAGGTCTTTTAGTCACATATGTCCTTCCTACTACTGCTATCAATTTCAAACCCCAGTCCCAACCATGGCTCTGGACTAGTCACTTGTACTTAAGTAGTTGACTTAGTATCCTGAAGTCTGGTTGTAAGATTGAGGGCCACTGAAAGTCAGGGCTGGGAAGAACCTTCGAGATCGGGAGAAACTTAGACCTGGAAAATTCCCCCCCATGTCCTGGAAAATGAAGCTGAGTTTTCTGTGTGTTCCTTAAGCCTTCCTGGCTGTATCCTGAGCTTCTGCTTATTTTTTCAGTTGCTCCTTTTGTCTATGTGCTGCTGTCTTCCTCCCTCTGTTCCCCCTCCCTTATCTTATCAGACAGAGGCTCTAGGCTCAATACACAGTACTTGTTCTCTGGGACCTTCGTGTGGGATTAATAGTTTAGACAGCAAACCCTGGATGAAGTCTATGCCCCTAGCCATTGTGAACATGCATCAAGGCACAAGCCCAGCCCCCCACCACGCAGCTCCTCACTGTGACACGCAGTGTGAGAAATTCACCCTCAGAAACAGTGATCCTGGAGACAAATGGACCGCAGAGCTGTGCCAGGCTTTGCAAACTTTCTCCAGAGCAGAGCTCTCAATTTGTGTCTTTCGCCTGTCATTCTCCCACGCCCTCAGAGTAGCACTAAGCCCAGCAGGCCCAGCTCTGGAGGCCGCGCCCATCCGGCCCGTGGCTCCCGGGTCAGGATGTGTCTCCAGCTGGCGGCCGCCTCGGCTCCAGCGCTGGTTCTATCTAGAGTTTGGGGAGATGAGGAGGAGGGCAGGAGGGGCGCCCCGCTCCCGGTGCAAACCACAGCCGGCAAACACTTCTCCTCGAGTTCCTCACCTCCCAGCGAGCTTTGCCCAACTTCTTTGCCGCCGCCCGCCAGACCCACTGCTCAGAGTCGCTCCTGGCAGGAAGACCAAGAGTCTTTAGGATACTGCACGCAACACTTTTCAGGGGCCCCGGGAAAGACGGAAACCTATCGAGGGGTTCCCAGGGAGGTAGGGCCGGGGTGCGCTGCGGGGGGTGCCTCGCGAGGATCCACCCGACTCGCCTCCCTCGGCAGAGAGCCCGGGTCCCTCGCGGAAGCAGGAGTCTCTGTGTCCCAGAAGACCCTGCGGACCGCGCCTGGAGGTACTGGCCTCTCCAGGGAGGGCTGGAGCGGACGGAGGCGAGCGGCTGGCAGAGAGGACCTGTTTGCTGGCCAGTTTGGAGGTGGGATGAGGTGGGGTTTGGAGACTGAGAAGCCCGAGAGGAGAGGCTCGTTTTCTCTCCTTCCAAAAACAAGCCAAGTTTGGGGCGCTGGTGGTGGTGGTGGTGGGAGTAAGTCAGAGTGTAAACACAAACAACCTCCGAAAGAAGCCAAGAAAAGCTAAGCCGAAAGAAGCAAGCGCAACACTGTTACAAAACTGTCTGGTTTTGTAACAATTTCCTCGCTGCTGGCCAATGAGCAGCGTGGTGGCGCGTCACGTGGGCACGTTTTATATAACACTTTGCTGAGACAAGACAGTTATTAGGCGGCGCGGGGCGGCCGGTATGGAGCTCACGGAGGAGCGGCGGAGCCGGAGCCGGGTGCGCGGCAGCACCGCGGCCGTGGAAGCCCCGATTCCTGCCAACCGTCACTCCTTGATCCGTGTCCCCGGTCCCTAAACGCCTTTCCCAGCGCGGGTCCTCTCACAATGGATTCGTTTCAGACCGAACAGATGTTGAGCTTGCCCGCCGAGCTGGGCAGCAACAACTTAGAGCTGGCAGAGTCGGCGGAGCGGGAGTCACCAGCGGCTGAAGTAGACACGGGCCCCGACCCGGAGGCGGCTACAGAGGGTCCCGAACCTCCGGAGCCGGAGCAAGAGCAGCCTCCAAGGACCTCGACGCCCCCGGAGTGCAAAGTCCTGCTCTCACAGGCCGACGCCTTGGCATCTGGGGGGCGCCTTCGGGAAGCCCTCGAGGTATACAGACAGCTCTCTGAACGGCAGCAGCTGGTGGCCGAGCAGCTGGAGCAGCTGGTGCGCTGCCTGGCAGAGAACGTCCCGCAAGACGAGTCACAGGCGCCCGCTCCGGCTCTCTCGGACAAGAGCAGCGCGACAGGCTGCACCGTGGCAGCGGAAGAGGCAGGGGTGGCGGCAGCCGCGGCCACTGAGGTTTGGGATGGCTTTAAGTGCCGGAAGTGTCACGGATTTTTATCAGACCCGGTGTCTTTGTCTTGCGGCCACACCTTTTGTAAACTGTGCCTAGAACGTGGGCGGGCGGCTGACCGGCGCTGTGCGCTGTGCGGGGTTAAGCTGTCCGCGTTGATGGTGGCCACCGGGAGGGCGCGCGGTGCCCGGCGGGCTGGGCAGCAGGCGCCGCCGCCGCTGCGGGTCAACGTGGTGCTCAGCGGCCTCCTCGGCAAGTTGTTCCCGGGCCCCGCGCGGGCGTCGCAACTCCGGCACGAGGGCAACCGGCTGTACCGAGAGCGCCAGGTGGAGGCGGCGCTGCTGAAGTACAATGAGGCGCTTAGGCTAGGTGAGCCCCCACCGCGCCGCGGGCTGGGGCTTGGTCACGACGCCAGCGGGAGGGAGAGTGACCCAGGCCGAGGGGTGCCTCAAATGGAGGGTTGCCAGAGTGAAGGAGGACGACTTCCGAGACTTTGTCTTCTCCGTTTGAGCCTTCTTTACAGTGTTCCTATCTTCCTTTTGGCAGTTTGTTTGGTGTTTTGTTTTTCTTTTCGTTTTTTGTCTTTTTGAGCCTGTCCTGTTAGCTTTTGTTTCTGTGTCTTTCAACCTCTGTGTGTCACTCTGTTCCTCTTTTTCGCTGTCCCTTCTCATCTTTGTCAGTCACTCTGTGTTGCTTGGTGTCGCCCTCTCTGTCCGTCTCCCCTCCTTCTTCCTCTGCACTCTTGGGATCTCTCTCGAACCTGCCCTCACCTCCTCCGCCGGGAGAGGAACTTTGCACCCTTCCCACAGTCGCGCCGCGTCCTCTTCTCTCCTGCCGGCCCTAGATGTCCCGTCGCGCCTGCGTCTGTCGCTCCCGCCTCTGGGAGTTGTCCCTTCCGGGGCTGCGGCTCCCCGTGGGGTGGGTCCGGCCTGGAATTAGGTCAGGAGAGCACTGGTTGCATAAGGGCCGCGAGCGGCCCGGGCCAGGCGGCCCCTCCTCCGCGCGGGCGGGCGGGCTGGATTGTGTAACGGCTGAGGTAACCAAAGTGGGCCACGCTCGCCTCGGAAACCATCCCTCGAGCGTGTGCGGGGGGGGGGGGGGGGCGCTCGCGCCCCGCTGCCCTGTGACTCATTGTCACCGCTTCCTATCACACGATCCTTGGCTAAAATAGATGCCCCCCCGCCCCCCGCGCGCTGCCGCTGCCAGCCAGCAGCCCGCGCCTCGCCTCCAGTCCCTTAACCTCGCCGCCAGCCTAGCAACCGGACCTAGCAAGTGCCGGGGGATCCCCTAGAAACATGGGCTGCTTATGAAGGAGGCACGCCTCTGTGCCGCTTTCCGCTGCTGCTTGAAGAGGATTGTGTGGGCTTTGCAGCTTCAAGGGCAAAGTGAGCAGTCCCACACCTCTGGCCTGTCGCGCGCATCCGAGTTCTTTCAGAGACCGGGTTTACTCCTCCGATCCCCTACGCCCGGACCCAGGAAGTGGCCGCCAAACCGCCGGCTGGTAGTGCCCAGCTCCGGCAGCGTGCCAGCAGCTCTGCCGGCCGGTCGCAGCGTCTGACGAAGCATGCCAGGGCGGAGGCGGCAGGCAAGGCAGGCAGGGTTGGGCAGACAGGGCTCTGGGTTCCGAGGGTGCCCCGGGCCAGGCTCTGATGACTGGAGGTGAGGTGGGCTGGCGTCTCCACCTGTTGAATGTCCACTCAAACTTGCAGTGGGTAATGGGGACAACGAGACAAACAGGGCTGACTGGGGAAGGCTGCGGGCTGAAGGACCCCACCAACTATCTGTGCCCAGGCAAGGCAGGCTGTGATCCGCCACTGGGCTGGCATGTGTTGCAGAAGAGATGGGGCAGAAAGGCTGTAAATACTTCGCTAATGTCTTCAGAGCAAGTGATGGACTCCCAGGCGAGCCCTGAGCCTGCTCCTGGAAAAACCCCATTGGAGTTTGCTGCCAGCAGTAGCTGAGCTCAGAGCTGGGAGAGGAAAAGAGCGATATGAATGGAAGTAGAGGCCACTAGAGTACAGATCTCAAGGGATCCATTGCTTTCAGCCACCGCCCCCCAGTCAGCCAGAAACCTCCCAGCCCCCATTCTGCCACCACTGCCCACCCCAGCATCTTCCAGTGTACCTTGGTTAACCACCCCCTCCAGGCAATCAGGGCAAAACTTTCAAGACCAGCTTTCCTCTTCTAAGAGCAAAAAGGGCTTCCCCAACAGAGCATCTTTGTTCTAGAAAATGACCAGTGTCTCATTTTTCTAGATATTACACCCATGTTCAGAAAAAAGGACCCCCCCCCAAAGCTTCAAAGATTGCAAAGTCTGACAAGTTGGCAGTGACTTTGACTAGCTACTGTGTGACCTTGAGCAGATTTGGTCCCCTTTATGGCCTTCATTTTCCCCATCTGAAGAATGGGGAAATCTGTTGAACCAGATGATCTCTAGAGGCCTATCCAGCTGAGAGTGTTGGTGAGAATCAGGCTTATTTTATTCACAGAAGTCTTGTCCAGGTTCATTCATTTTTGGCCACCTGTAATGGGAGGATAGGACCTTGTAAATGCATTTTCATAACCTTCAGGGATGTTTCACTTGTGCTGGGGTTTGCAGACCCAGATGTTGCTAATATCACCAGTCATCTCACCCGCAAGAGTAACATTGTCTTGACTTGCTGGGATCAGGCTAGGGGTCACATCTGGCTACCTGTGTCTCTTCCCTGACTGGCCTGTTCTGTTGGTGATATGCCACTCAGAAGCCAGGCTGCCAGGCACTAACTGTGTGTAGCCAAGAAGCAGGGTGCTAGGGCTTCTTCTAGGTCAAAGTTTCTAATGTACCACACACACTGCAATGCCTCTGAAGAACTGCTTGAAAGGGGTAAGGGGAATTTACTTCTTTGAAGTTGGGGAAACTGACCCGGAATGGCTGGTGGTGTGGAAGGCAAGACTATATTAGAACTGGACATACAGCCTAACCCTTTGGATCCCTGGTAGAAAAAAATCCTAGGTAACTTGTCACTTGTTCAAGATCCATCCTCATACAGGACTTATCATGTGCTTGTGCTGGGGGTTATTAATGACAGCTCCTTTTTTTTCTCATTTTGGCAGCTCCAAATGACCACTTGCTTTATAGCAACAGGTCTCAAATTTATTTCACTCTGGAATCTCATGAAGATGCCCTGCATGATGCAGAAATAGCTTGTAAACTCCGCCCAATGGGTTTTAAGGTGAGTGTCAAACAGCGGGGATGGGAAGGGGCTGTACTGTAGACAACAGGTGTCAGGAAAGGCCTCCTCCCAAGGAGGTAGGGGACTAGAACTCAAGTAGAGCAGAAAGAGGACTTTTCAAAGGAGCCAGGGTGTGGGGCATCCCTTGGCAAAGGGTGAGTCAAACTTTCAAGGGAACTAGATTGTTCCCTAATTTTATCTTCAAGTGGTGACCTGCACAACAGCCTGGGCTTTGTGACTCTCCAGAATATGGAATTGGGAGGCAGACTGCCTGGGTTCATGTCTTAGTCCTGGTACTTTTAAAGCTGGGTGGCTTTGGGCAAATTACTCACCCTTTCTGTGATTCATCTCCTCTATAAAATACAGATATTCAAAGCACCTGCTCTTGTGATGAGGATGGTATGAGCTCACTGAGGAAGATGCTTAGAACAGTACCTGACACATAGCATTATATAAATATTTCCTATCACCATAATTTTTCAAGGACAGTAGAAAAAGTGTGAGAGAAGGATTCCTGGAGTGGCCCTCCTGAATTAGTAGCATCTAGTTTCTTAGGAGCTTTGTTAGCTTTCTTTGTAGAAATCCCCACACTCACACAATGGTTGTGCCATTCTGAGTCCTTACTATAGTCACTCAACCTGCTGGTGTCCCCAGATATCTAGGTCACATTGAAGGAGTGGGAAGAAGTCAGGTTAGACATCTCTTAGGATGCCAGGATACAAATGTCAGTTTCAGCATCTCTTCCTGGCCTCGGACACATATCAGCATTTTGTTTAGACTGTGTTTGAGTCTGGGCTGTACTTCTTGCAGCCAAGGTGACCATGAAGGAAGTGGCTTTACTTTCTGAAATTCAAATATCATTAGCTGTAAAAAGAAAAAATGCTGTTGCTATCTACCCTGATTGCCTCACACGCATGTGTTAGGATCAAAGGTGAGTGTGGCCAAAGAACATTCTGCAAACTGAAAATCCTGCTGGGTTTTATGTAGTGCTTTCTCTGCACAATCCCAGGACTGAAAAACCACCATATCCAAGTCCAAAAGCCTTGATGCATTATCTGAATCTCATGGGATCAGATATATTCAGAATCCACCATGCTTGTGATTATTGGAAGGCCATATACATGGTAATACCCTCAATGAGCTCTAGACAGTGTCCCAGTCACACTAAGTAAGCACACTAGCTGAGCAGCAAATTATGTAAAATTCACACTAAGTAGGATAAATACTTTAAAATACTTTACGTCAGTTTAGGTCAGGTTTTGTCACCTAATGAATTCTGAGGTTAAACTTTAAAAATATTGGATTATTGGAATTTGGAGGAGGAGGGAAATCTAGGAACTTCAGATAAGATATTGTGGGCCAGTATATTCTGCAGTAATGTCAGGGTGAATCTCCTGTGTTCTTTCATGAGAGTTTTCACAAATGGTGGTGGAACAATAATGTCCTCTTTCTGAAGGAGCACTTCTACAGTTCAGTGCAAGTCACGAATGTCTTAACTGAAAGGGGCTTAGTAGTGGTGGTGGTGGGGTTTGAGTCCATCTAGTTGTGTAACTGAGGGAATTTCCTGGGGATAAGTGGACTTCTCTTGGAACTAATTCCTCTCTCATCCTAAGCCTAGGGTTGAAGACCTTGGTATCGTGATTGGAAGTAGGGCTGAGAAGCAGATTTTGGATTAAATGGGAAAAGTGACTTCCATGGTGAAGGCTCAGTTGGTGCAAGAATTAGGCAGGAGTTTCATTTCCCCACAGTTGTGGGGTAAGGGGGAGGGAAGGGATGAGGGTTCTCTATTATCTTGGGGATTGAAAGAACTGATATTTATAATTCAAAAGAATCTTGCATCCAATTTGCATGTATCCTACCTTTTGGATGTGAAATGCCTCAAGGGAGGGTTTCACCTGGGGGCCTACTCCAGCCATCCAACCAGGGCCCCAGGTATTCAGTACACCCTGCAGGTGGTACAGATCTCAGTAGGTTGCGCTTGCTGCTCTGCACAGGTGGAGCACATGAGTTGGCACTTGGTTGATTAGTGGGATCCCAGAAGCCTTTCCAGTCTCCCAATACTTATGCCTTCCACCTTGCAATGTCACGTAGCCTTTCTCTAGAAGGTCCCTGGTAAACACTGCTGGGAGGAGCAACAAGAGAGGACATCAGCATCTACTTGTCAGCTAAGATTAGGCTCCAGAAGGAGGTGAAGGCATGGAAAGAGGTCCCCAAGAGGCTTTCACAGGGGCCACTGCTCAAGAAAGCAGTTCCCAGCCATCCCCACGGAGGAGCCACTGCATGAAGAGAAGCCAGCTCTCTCCCCTATTTTCTTTTCTTCCTCCCTCTTCCCTAGGATGCTGCCACGCTCGCTCTAGTCTCTTCCAGGGCCTTGGGGTTGGACCCTGAAGAGCCCCAAATTTGCTTGTAAAAGATGTGGCGAGGCAGCAGAAGTGAGCAAATTCATGGAGTCAGCCAGTGAGTTGCCCTCTGAGGGGCACTCTGCTTTGTGGGGAAGAGGGCTGTGGGAGTCCTGAGACCACAGTTCTAGTGCCAGCGTTGCCACTAGCAATCTCTGAGGTCTTGGAGATGTTGTGCTCATTCTTTTGTTCCTCTTCTGAGAAATGACCAGCAAGTCTAGATGCCTAAGCAAGCCCCTGTGTTGACTAGGTCTCTGCTTGACAGACGAGTGCAGAGGAAGACAATATCCAAATGGGCCTTCTCATGATGGTTAAAAATATGGGCTTTGGTAAAGTCAGTTTCAGGTTCTAACTCTGATGCCACAATTTACCAGCTGTGTTTCTCTGGGTGAGGTGCACCTGTGAGTCTCAGTCTTGTCTTCTTTGAAATGGGATTCAGAAGAATTTCCTATGTTAGAGAGCTGTAGATGAAAGAATGCTTTTAAAACATTTCGTAGAATAGTGATCGCTCAGCAGTTGTCATGAACAGTAGCAGCATTAATAATGTGAATAAGATGGGATTGAAAGCTAGTGTTTTCTTCCAGGCACACTTCAGAAAAGCACAAGCCTTAGCCACCCTAGGCAAGGTGGAGGAAGCCTTGAGAGAGTTTCTGTACTGTGTATCCCTTGATGGAAAGAACAAGAGAGCAAGATCTGAAGCCCAGAGGGTGAGTAGGAATCACATCAGGTCCAGCTGCCTAGTGGACCCCCACTAATGTGTCTTCTCTAGGGAGGGGAATGAGGGTGATGCCCTCCCTTGTATTTGGGGTTCTCAGGGGGTGGTTCTCCGGTGGTAGGGGACAAAAGGGAGACAGGTGTGCCTATTGATTGCCTAGAAACTGCCCTCCTGATGTGTAGGATCAGACTGGGAAGTCCCTGAATTTTGGTAGAAGCCTGAGAGAAATGTTTCTTTTACTCATGGTCTGAATTATCAATAAGTTATAAAACCAAACTAAACTAAATAAATTAACCTAGGGAGTGAGACTTGCTGATCAGATTCTAGCTGTTGATGAGAGATCTAGGGTGTGGAGCTGTCTGCATTTATATAGCTTTTCTTTGGCTGAATGGCAGTTTCACCAGCCACACAGGGTGACCAGCTCCTGGGAAGGGACATCGATGGCCCACACTGCCCCTGCTATACACAGAACTCTAACCTTCAGCTCCTTTGCTAGAAATTAAACACAGTGTCTCACGAATGGAAGTCAGAGACTTTTAATATAATCCAAATAGTCATTCCAACTCTTGGGTCTCAGGACAGTGAGGTTGCCATGAAAAAATTGCCTGCAATACTGAGCACATGAATGAAGGGTCAAGCATCTTCAATTCATGGACTTTGTTGTTTATTGTTTTGCAATTTACTCTCCCGGTGTCTGGCTAGTTGGCCTGGAAGTTGGATGCTGACAGTCAGTGGTTGTCTCTGCTCTCCTGTGTCCAGCCGTCTACTCTCTACCAAGCCATAGCCACTTTCATCCCTGTGTGGTTTGGCAGAGCAGTGGGTGAAGAAAGTGAGCAATAGATGGGACTAGTTTCTGAAGGCTCCATGAAGGAATCTTTTGAAAAACTGATAAACTTAGTGGAAGCTGGGCTTTGGGTTTTCTGACTTTAGTGGAGAACTTTCTCTCTGAGGGGTTGCTTTGACCTGGTTGGAGTATGTGGCAGGGTTTTCTTGCAAGGATCATGGGTCTTGGAGAACTGCTCCATGCTATGGACCAGTCACCAAATGTTAGGTATTGTCCATGGTGTGAACAATAACATTTCATCAGTATTTTCTAAGCTCTAGGCACTGTGCTAGGCACTTTAAGTGGAAGATATAATTTAATTTCTACAACTTCCCTAGGAGAATAGGTATTCCTATTTATTATTTATCCCCATGTTTTAGATGAGATGGATGAACAAGATGAGGCTTGGTAATTTTCCTAAGGTCATGCAGCTAGTGATTGGTGGGAAGATAGTAAAATTCAACTTGGTCTGCTGACAAAGCCTACCCTATTAACTACTCCAACATCCTGCTGTCCCAGGAGAACATGTCTGGAGTCCAGACACAGAGTGCTGAGGCTGAGTCAAGAGGAGCAACAGAACTATCCAGTTCTGGGACGGACAGAGGCAGTTAGAAGAGCCTTTTCTTTGGGGTTGGAGTATGCAAAGGCTCAAAGAGGCAGGTCTTGGCTCAAGAGGAATTTTTTTTCCTCTGTTCATTCCCCAGTTGACCTGAGGGGTTTTGGTATCATCCTTGGACTAGCAGCCCCTTCTCTCTCCAGTTTGCTTTTATAGATTGGCTGGTTTTGTTTTCACATCTGCCTAATGGAATGAGAGGCAGGATGTGGGAAGCTCTGGAGATCCAGTGAGGCATAAGACACAGCCTTGGTCCTCAAGGAACTCACAATTTTGTGTTTGTTAATATGAATGCCAGACAATGCTAGTGAGCATATCCCTATGGTGAGTGTCACACAGTTCTGAAGTTAGCAGAGAATTTAGAAGCAATTTTCCAGGGAGTGTGATAAAGGCCCTAGCAGCCATTTAAGGACACTGAGGGGCTTTGCTATGCTTGTTTCCTGGATTGTTTCCATTTCACGGTTACATATTTGAGGAAAATGGTCCAAACTCACTTGACATTAGTAAGCTGGCTTAGAACTTACTGTGTTTCTGTTTGGGATTTGTTTTTCACCTCTAATTTTTTTTTCTTTTCTTCTCAACTCCTTTGGGCCTTTCTAAGGCTGAAACTGAAGTGAAATTGACTTTCATTCATTTGGAGTGATTCCCCTTACTGAGAGTTGACTCTGACTTTTATTTTCCAAAGCCACTGAGGAGAGAGAGGGAGAGAGAAGAGATAGAGAGACAGAGACAGAGAGACAGAGAGAAACAGACAGACAGAGAGAGAGAGAGAGAGAAGGGGGAGAGGGAGAGAGAGGAAGAGAGAGGGAGAGAGGGATTTTAGGTCATAGAGTTAAGAGAGGAATTGCTGCTTGTTGTTTCTGCCTTGTTTCCTTTCATTTTTTCCCTGGGCTTCCTTTGCCCTCCCATTTCCCTCTGCCCTTTCATCCTTGTACCTTGAGAGGCTGTGTGGCTGCCACTGAAGAATATCAGGCTCGGTGGCTGAAAATTCTAAGGAGACTGCCTCCGCAGGGATACTCATTAGAGCTGCTGGGAGCTAACTTGGTTTCTTTGGAGGAGGGGCTTCTCAAAGCATTTATGGCTCTGGCCACTAAGAGTAACTCCCAGCTCACTCCTTTGCCAACCGATACCCAGCGAGTGGGTTTTCTAGAGCAAGAGGAAAACATAGGGACCCATCTGGGGACTTTTGGCCTGAAACCTACGCTTCTTCTTGGGCCCTGAGATGGACAAGTGTCTTAATTTAGTTCCATCCAGTGTGATGAATATTGGGCAGTTGTTCTGTGCCTTCCAGAAGCTGATCATCTGGCTGGAGAAAAAGACATATTTGTGATGCAGTGCCAGGATGGCAGAAGACGGTATCATTTAAGCTGCTCTTAAAGGGTACAGTAGAGAACATGACGTGACAGGAGAGATTAGAGAGATGAGAGTAGTAAGGGAAGGAAGGACTTAAGGTGAGCACTGAAGGCTCAGAGGGTGTGAGCTCATCGTAAGTGCTGGCATCTGAAGGAACATTGTGAAGAAACTGGTGGTGGCCAGAAAGAGAATTAATTAAACTGGAGTTTGGGGTTCTAACAAGGTCTGTTGATCAGTGAATACCCTGACTGTGTAACCAAACGAGGTTGTAGGGCTTGAAATTCTGCAGGGCTTGCTAGGTGGTAAACACTTAAATAAATTTTAGAAATTCAATGTCCTGGTCCCTTTGTGTTATAAGATAGATAGATAGACAGACAGACAGACAGACAGACAGATAGATTAAATCCTTGCCGGTACAGAGGAGAATTGAAGCAAGAATGTGACAGCTAATGGTACTGCCTGTACTCCAAAGCGTATCTGTGGCTTGCATTCTCTTCTGTTTCTTCCCACTCTATTCTCCCAGTGTTTCTGATTACAAGGAAAACCAGAAACAGACTGGCATCTGCCTGCCCTCGGTACTTGAATTTAACCCGGAATTTTTCTGGAAAGTGCCAGAATTGGGGAGAGGCTACAAGAAGAAATTTGGGTTCTACTTTCCTAATACTTCATGGCTCAGGTCCTTAGCTCTGAAGGGATGAAAGATCCAGGCATAACCCAGGTTTGTCGGTACATACCTGTAATCCCAGCAGTCTGGGAGGCTGAGGCAGGAGGATCACAGGATTGAGCCTAACCTGGGTAACTTAGTGACCAACCCTAGTTCAAAATAAAAAAAAAAAAAAAAGGCTAGGGATGTGGCTCAATGTGAAGGCCATGGGTTCAATCCTCAGTACTGCTTTAAAAAATTCAGGGGTGATGGTAAGTGGGTAGAAGAAGAAACAAAATGAGTAGGCAGAGAAAAGGAGCTGTGAGGAACCTAGGAAACATTTGTAGACCCACTGGGTGTTATTGATGTGACTCCCAAGTTTCCCAACTGAGGTTTATCTCCTGGCTTCACCAGTCTGTCTCTTTCCTTCCAGATGGGTTTTCAGATCCTACTGGAAATAGTTCTGTGGAAAGATAGCACCAAGGGGTAGCTCTAAACCTTGGATGGGTAACACAGGCATCTGTAGTGCCTTCTCAAAGTCCAGATTCCTGGACCATGCTTCAGATGTGGGGAAGGCAGAAGTGGAAACTACAAACCTGGCTTTTTCATAAGCTCCTCAGATGATACTGATATGTGCAGATGTGTCCAGGGACCTGGTGTGTCCAGGGCTTCATCCCTGCAGTTTTGCCCTGCAAGCTGTGCCCCCATCCCCTGTCCCCACCCCCTTCACCTGAGTACCTGTAGAAACTTAAGTAGTGAAGTCTTCTGTTTTATGTCACAGCTTCTCCTTAGTTTCTTTTCACCATCAGTCCCGGGGGATTCTCAGGAACATTCTCCCGATATCCTGAAGCTGTTGGCACCTCACCCTAGATTAAAGGAACACGTAGAGTCAATGGCTACTGAAGGCACCAGCCATAATCTACTAAAGTTGTCACAGGTAAAATTCAACTCACCCGGCTCTTCGTGACGCTTCGTTTGGCTGTTTTGTGGGCAAACATGGGGAGTGAGCCCTACCTCTCCTACTTTGGTTCCTGAGAAAGAAGAAATGGAGTCCATAGGGGCTGTGTTCTTTGCCAAGAAGGTTACTTCTTAAAGATATCAATTCTGAATTTCAGGGATGGACCAACATACGTTCATTGATTGATTCATTACATTTATTTTAGTTCTTGGTCAGATCGAACCAAGAGAGAAATTTGACACCACTATGAAAGGATTGGCCCACTTCCCCTGGAGCCATACAGTTGGGTTGGGCTTACTAGCCACAGCTTTGAGGCAGAGCCTGGGAAGAGGGCCTGACTGCCACTCCTCTCCTGCTTTTTGTTTGTTGAAGCTACTAGCCTTTGAGCTCCAGCTGAGATCCTTGTGCAAGGGCATCTTCAGTTGATACCCCAAATGGAGGTAATTTCATAGTCCTGCACTATACCTTGTACATAAGTAGACTTCCAATACATATTTGTATAGAGAAGGGGAACGAGATTTGGGAACATTTTTGGGTTGAGGTTCTTGAGAAGAAGACAGTATTTGTGCCTTTCTTTGGACATAAGGGAACAGAACACAGAAAGATGGACTCCAGGTGTTGGCTTTCCTAGCAAAGTATAAGTGGGCAGAAATTGGGGCTCAGATGTCCAGACTCTAAGGCAGAATTTAGTACTGAATCCTGAAACCCTTTTGGGGGGTACTTTCCCTCCCTTTGTGCCCAAGGTTCTTAACTTATGTGTAAGCCCGGTATGTAAACCCTGGGCACTCAAATTTCCTATTTCTGTCCCTGCTATGGAGAAGGAATAAAATGCAGAGATGCCTGACTTTTTTTAAAAGGCACATCTTATAGTATCCTCTTAAATCTTAGAGTCCCCAGCAGTTATTTTTACATAATTATGAAGGTTAATACTGAACACAAGTGCCTGGAGTCACTTCTCCTTGCAGCTTACTCTGAAATGAAGAAAAGTAGCAAGCACCCTTGGCACTCCAAAGTGAACCAGATAGTAACAGAGATTGGACTTGCACCTTGACTTCCCTTTGCAAGGCAGTGCACTCCTGTGCAGAAAATGCCTTGGGCTCACGGAAAGTTGGGTATTGCTATAGTACTGGAAGAACCCTGAACTCCCCAGGTTAGAGTGAGAAAAGTCACATCCTATCTCTCCTTTAGTCTTTTCTCCCAACTGTATGCCTGCCCCTTTCATGTGTATATGGTTGCATTTTTTTGGTAGTGGTAGGAGGGGAAGCAACAAGATGAACATTTTGACCTGTGGACTATGGGTTTAGATTACAGTAAGTCCCCAATTTACAGATAAGTTCACTTCTGGGAAAATGGTTCTTCAGTCGGATTCCTTCGTAAATTGTATTTGTTCCTAAACCGACTGTGAGTTTTATACCTGTGAAAGTTTGCAATTTGAATGTTTGTAAGTTGGGGTTTTACTGCATAGAAAGGTTTTCCAGGTAAATCTGGATAACCAGAATTATTTCTGAATCCATTTTCAAATATCCTTCTCCTGGACAAAAATTCTTTAACAGACTAGAGACATATGTGTTGTTTTGCCAAATGATTTTGTCTCCTTTTGAGACTTTTCACCCAAAGTCTAGTGAAAGGAATAGGTTGTCCCTTGTTCTTGTGGTCAGTATAACATATAGCTCTGGGCATGAGATCACTTGGCAAGCCTGTAAACAGACTAGGCCAAAGCTTTAGCAAAACTCCTTTAGGTGCTGGAATTTGGAAATTCCAGATGGCTATGAATGTCCTTGAGGGTAAGAGGAAGTATTGAGTGATAGTATCTACCCTCGCTGCATGCCTTGGTTTCCCCAAAGGTGTTGCTGGGGAATGATTTGGATAGGAGGGGGAGGAGGGTTTCCCCTTGCATTTCCCCTTTTCCCAGGAAGTGTCTCCAGCTATGTGCCTTTCAGCCTTGCCTAGGGAACTTCCCTAACTCTGCCCAAGCTGGGCAGGCCTTTGTTGCAGATGCTGTGTGGACTGGAAGTGGGAATAACCTTATGATTGCCCCTAAGTTGAGCTATGTGTCCACTAAGTGATTAGTAGTGAGGATCAGAGTTATGTATTTTTCTCTCTGTTCCCTCTGGGTAAGATACTGGTCCTAAGTAGAGTCTGATATTTGTTCTTTCTTCATCTAGGAAAGTCTAGAGCTCCCACATTGCTCTAATCAGAAGGAGGCAGCAGCCAGCCAGAATGGCAGCAGTCTGACGAACACAGCTAACATACAGTTGGATGGTCAGCAAGACAACATGAAAGAACAGGAAGAAGAAGAAGAGGAGAAGCAAGATGCTGCCTCTCCAGATGGTGCTTCCGTCAAGATTGGCAAATGCCAGGAAAAGAAAAGAAAACATTGCCAAATTGAGCTCAGAGAAGACACAGAGGTTTTCAATAAAGCCCACAAGCAAGGTAATGACTCTAACCAGGGAGCAAGCGGGTTGGAGGAGATACCTGGGCTCGCCAAGTTGCACTCCATCTGGGGGCCCCTGTGGCTCTGGGTGTATGGCCCCGCTTTGGCTTTACCAGCTGTGCCACATCAGGGGTTGCTGTGAGGTTTCTGTGAGATCACACATGGTGCCTTATACACTGTAAGCACTCAGTGTAAATTATTATAGAAAGCCAAGGCATAAGGTCCAGCACAGTATCAAGTAATGACATCCCATGCCTTTGAAAGTCTTGCATCCTTCCAGGCCAACTCTCTCTACCCTCATCCTGGTCCAAGAATATAGGATGGGGTTATGTGGTCAGGCCTTACCCAGTTACGCTTCTTTAGGTAGGCATCTGAGAAGCAGTAGCTGTAATTTGAGATCTTTTAAAGAGAGGTTATCAGGGCCAAGATTCAATCCTGGCCTTGAAGGCCTGGCTCAGTCCTTCAAATTGCTGCAATTGCTGTTGCTGTTGCTGCTATTCCTGCTGATGAGTGAGGAGCGTGTCATATTCCAAGGAAGTCCTCAGGGATCAATAAACTGTTGGGGAGGTGGCAAATGTGGCAAATTGGAAAGTGACTTTTTTGGTCTCAGAAGTACTGTCTGTGAAACCAAGGTTTGTTTAGTTCTGACTTACTGCTTTCTAAATCACAGATCTTCCCACTGATCAGGGGGCCAAAGCTGCTCTCAGTATTCCACCTGCATCGTTTGACGCCTCTGACCTTGAATGCTCCCTATGTATGAGGTATGTGATGCCTGATAGTTCCTCCGCTCTCATGCCTGGATCTTTCTACTACTGACCTACTGTTAGGCTGATTACTGCATAAAAGCATAGTTCTTATGAAACGGAAATCACAACATTGTCACATGGCGCAGTTTATATCCCCTACTTATAGACTACATTCCCTGCATCCCAGATTCCTGCCTTGGAAATACCTGGAAAGTTGAAAGGGAACAGTCTTTTCAGAGGTCACACACTGAATGTCTTTTGTTTGGCCTTCATGGCGTTTGTTTTGGTTAAATATGAGTACCTTGAGAGAGGATATCCACTTTCCATTTGGCAGTGGTCACCCCTGCGTGCACGCACACACACACACACACACACACACACATATGCCTATCTCACATCCTCATAATTTTCCTTGACTGGGGTAAGTATTTATGTTTGTAACTGTGGAACTAACTCTACCAGATCAAGAATTAAAAGCTCAGGGGTTAATATCAGTGTCAAAGGCCTATTCTTTAGAAGCCAAGTAAAGAGTCTAACTAGCTTGTCTTTAAACTGTGCCATGAACAATAGTTAGTAGCAGATGCAAGACACTTAGTCAAGCATTTCCCCTGCAACTAGTACCGTACCATTTCTGCTTTCTCAAATCTCTAAAGAGGCAAATTATACACATGTCCCCACTACAAAAAAGAGAGAAAGATACTGGGATCATGGTCTATATAGCCACATTCAATTTTTAAAATAGCTTCCATTTGTTTTACTTCACATCTGTGAACTTAGTGGCTAAGAGAAGAGACTTCCAAAATCGGAATCCTAGCTGTGTCCATTTGCAGGCTATTTGTCCTTGAGGAAGTGACATTCTCTGCCACTGTTTTCTTGCCAGTAAAACAACCCCCAAGGGGTTGTTATGATTAATTGAAACAACTGAAGGAGCTGCGGAAGTAACCCAGTGGTATAATGCTTACCAAGCACGTGGAAGGCCATGGGTACAATCCCCAGTGCTGACAGAGAAGTAAGGGGGAGACAGGGACGGAGGGAAAGAGGGAGAAAAAAGAAGAGGAAGAAAGAGGAGGAGGAGGAGGAGAAAGAAAAGAAGACAACAAATTTTATTTAACACTTAGAATAGTGCCTGGAATATAATGAATACTCTAAATGTTGACTAGTTTTTCCTTCTAGACCAAATTTCTTTAATATTAGGTCCATAGACTCCTGAGGAGGTTCTATGTATGGATTCTAACAAATCTAGGAATTCACTGAAGTTCTATGTTAAGTGTCTGTGTCTGCATGCGTGTGCATGTGTGTGTGTGTATGTGTGTCCATAGCTTTCAGTAGATTTCTTGTTTTCCAAAAGAGCATTAAAAGGAGGCTGAGACAATTGCCCAGAAGATGTTTGACCTAAGAGAAAAGGTGTCAAGAAGAGTCTTTTAGTTCATTACATGTGGGGATACAGTTGGCAGACTCCTCAGTTGTCTTCTCGCCCTTTACAAGCATCTATCTCTTACTACCAATCACACATGTTTGTGTTCTGATTGATTTTTCTTGTCCATGGATAAGAACAAGACAGCCATTACCCCAAACATGGACTTTTTGTTTCTCTTAAAAAATTATAGTTGGGGTTAAGGATGTGGATCCGTGGTAACGTGGTTGCCTAACATGTGCAAGGCCCTGGGTTCCATCCCTAACACTACTCCCCAAAATACAGTAATAATCAAAAATAAAAAGCCAGGGTAGTCAGATCTGCCCATAAGCTTGGGAAGATCTGATAAAGAGCATTTCAGCAGGTCAGATGTCATACATTGTCAGGAGTTTGTTTAGGTGCAGTAGGCTGGGATGCTATAGGCTGTATACTACTTCCTTTACCCCCCCACAAGAGAGTGGCAGGTAGCTCATGCCAAGACGAAGGTATGAGCTAAAGAAGTGCTGCTTCTGAGAAGAGAAATCGTCCCCAGAGCTACCACCACTGTGGCTCAAAGCCCATCACGTGAGTTGTATAGTAGACTTGACTTAGCCCACACAAAGGGAACAGGTCATTGTTGTACTTAGCCTCCTAACACTGCCTCCAACATCCAGGCAACATGAAATCAAACATACAGACTCATCCTGTTTATGTTTTCTCTGTGGACCAAGAATCCTGAAGTTGAAGTTCTTTTGTTCCTCTTCCTCCATTTTTTCCCTTTCATCTTGACTGTCCCTGATCTCAACAGGGGGCTTTGGAAATGGATTAGAAATTTGTTCCAAGAAATAACTGCCAAAAGCATAAGAAATCCTTCTAGTTTGCATGCTCTTAGGTCTAAAAGCCGTTATTTCCCTTATCTTGACTCCCTGTTCTAAGTGAAACTTCAACCCTAAAGCCCATCTTTGCCTGGAGTAGCTATTGTTACTAAGTTATAGCGAGACTCCTGCTGCTTTATGATAATAAGAAACCTGCCCAATCTATGGCACATTTTTGGTCTGGAGGCTTTTAAAACTGCAGCTCTTGGTCAGAAACATGTACAGTGGTTCCTTTTCCAACAAGATCTGTCCATAAATTAGACTTCAGCTATTGACAGAGGCTATTTCATACACGTGTTTCAGCTTGAATGCTTCCAAGCTTGAAAAAATTCATGATTCCACCTTTCTGTATGTTTTTATTGTTGTTTTGATTATTATTATTAGATTCTATTGTCATCCTCACATGTCTTTGAGAGAGGATCTAATGGTATAGTCTCAAGCAATCTGCTGGGTCATGAAACTAGATATTTCTATCACCTGTGCAAGTTTCTACAACGAAATCTAGTCCCATAGTGTCACACTGGCAAAAACACAGGTTAGACAGTGAATTTATATATTCTAATTCTAGAGGGAAATTCAGGAAGAGGTTTAAGTTTCACAGGGAATGGATAAACTAAGAGTGAATGGAACAGTTCCTGGAGGGTGCGCTAATGAGGGCCTTTCCAATCTCCAAGTCTCCCTTGCTGAACGGGGAGAGCTCTGTTAAAGGAAGTTGCCCCCTAACTCCAGCACCTTAGGACTCTGCCCAGAAATCTTTAGTAGCTGAAAATCATTCTTTCAGGTTTACTTGGCATGGCTACCATAGCTAGTGGGACCCACCTCCAGTGCTGCTGTGAAGCAGCACCTTTGAGGTGATAAGAATATTTTGAGATATTTTGAGAATAATTTGGGCCATTTACCTCATGGCCCAGTGATGTCTTTGTCAATTGAAAAAGCTTTATATTTAATCTAGTTTTAGCTACTTAAGTCTCTGGGTGTTGAGTCAGTTCATTTTCTTTTCTCTCTCCTGCTCCCTCCTTCTTCTCATTCCTTCCTTGTTCTAATTTGATAGCAAAAGAACACAATATAAGGATGTGACTGGTGAGGAAAGAACTATTTATCTGGGCTGGCATCTAACTGAAAGCATTTATTATTACTATTATTTGCTCTATCACTGTGACAGCGTGAAATGCTTTCTTGTGAGGAAATCTGGCCCTGCTCTGATTTACAAGTGCCTCCCTAAAGTGTTTTGTGAAATCATTACCTGAACTGGTAAATAAAAGAGAGAGGATTTCTGTACACATCTCTATATAGTAAGGATCTCTGTTTCTCTGTCTATCTTTCTAGAAAGTGTAAGGAGGGAGAGAGAAAGAGGGAGACATAAAAGTGTGTATATGAATGTGCAATCACCATGTAGGTGGGTGATGTCCATGTGAGATATAGTCATCCCTGTGTTATCCAGTGGAGAAGGAAGATTTGCAGTGGCATCAGATTTGACTTCACATCCTAAGTTATCTGCTTAACCACTTAGGCAAGTTATTTAACCTGGATGTGTTTTAATTTCCTCAGTAGCAAAATTATCACCTATTAATGTATAAAGTTAATTTAGATGAAAAACAGTATTTGCATACACCCAGAAATATAGCAAGAGAAATATATTTTACTCAGTCAGCCTGTGCAGAATAATATCCCTGAAAATAGAAGTGAATTGAGTACTGAAAAGTGACTTATTTCAAAGCACTAATTATGCAGTGTCTGCAGCTGCATTTTAGTTCACTATCTCTTATTGAGGGGCAGTTTAATCATAGAACTTGCTAAGAAACGGCTGTGTCCTTTTGGGTATATTTCATTCATCTGCTCATGAAATGTCAATATTTTTGCTATGAATTAACAAGTTGTATCTTTGTTAATTTATCTGGGTTATGTTATTAGATGAACAACAGACCTAACTAAAATTCTCAGGAAAGCAATAGTTTTGTGTATCGGTAGTAGACACATATTCGCCAGTCATCTTCATCATTAGCATCATCACGTAATGTGTAAAGGTATTCAGATGCACAGGATTCTGGTTACTGAGGAAACAGACTATTCTGGTTTGGTTGCTCTGGTAGTTTGATCGCAACTGTACCCGAATAAGCCTGCATGTTACACTTTTGAAACACATTTGAATTATGAAGTATACAAAAGGCATGAAATATATGTGTTCTCATAATAAAATACTATAAAGAGGATGTGCATGTAACCCATCAGTTTAATGAATAATATATCAAAGGACCCCAGAAGCTGCCCATGTGTACTTTCAAAATCAGCACTACATTCATGCACCCCCACCCCAACCACTATCTCCACTTCTTTTATCTTTCTTGTCTTATGGTTTTACCACCCATATATGCGTCTCTGCCCAGTACATTTTAGTTTTGCCTAATTTGAAGAATTTATATAAATTATCTAAAATGTATTCTTTCAGTCTGGCTTCTTTTACCCACTGCTAAGATTTGTTCAGATTAATGCATTGTATGATACTACCACAATTTCTTTTTGAATTCTATTATAGATGGGTGCTTAGGTTGATACTAGTTTGAAGATAATATGGACAATATTGCTATGAGCAATGTTTCTATTTTTCTTCTTTTTTTCCTGTACTGGGGATTGAATTTAGGTACTTCACATTGAGCTACATCCCCAGCCCTTATTTTTTAGAGTCATGGTCTTGCTAAATTGCTAAGCTTCCCAGGGAGGACTCAGAATTGTGATCATTCTGCTTCAGTTGCCCAGAGTTTAAGGTTATAGGCATGTACCTCCACGCCTGGCTGAACATTGTTTTGTATACATCAGTGTTTACTCATTTTTTTTTACTGAGTTCTTTTTCTTTCCTACTGACTTGTAGGAGCTATAGGTATGTTCTAGATACAAGTCTTTTTTAGTTGTATGTTTTACAAATACTTTCTCCTATGTGGCTTGCCTGTTTGCTCCTTCAGAGTTGTATTTTGGTGAACCTAAAAGTCATTGTTGCTCTTCATGTGTGTCTTGGTCCTTTGCATTTCATTATTGTGTTGACAAAACAACTTGTCAGCTTCCATAAAAACAAATGAAATAACCAGAGAAATTTTTGTTGGGAGTTGTTAGGTCTTCTTTACTTTCCCTCAGTGAGGTGTTTATAGTTTTCTTCAAGTAGAGAACTCACACAACTTTTATTAGATTTGTTAGGTTCCTGGGTACTTGATTTTGAAACGGAGTTGTAAATCGCATCTTAAAACTGTATCTTAAACATTATATTGCTAGAACTACATAGAACTACAACTGTGGTATGTATATTTACCTAGCAATATTATTAATTCTATTCTTAATTCTAACAGTCACTCTGTAGATTCTTTTGTTTTCTAAAAGCATTATTCATCATTACACCATTGGTGAATAATGACAGATTTGTCTTTTTCTTTCCAATTCTCATACTTGTCTTCTTGCCTTAGTGCACTGATTAGGGCCTCTAACATATAAAGGATTTTTCTTTTTGAAAATTTACTTTTGGGCCAATTTAATAAGTAAAATTTATTAATTCTCTTTGACTAACTACTTTTTAAACAAATTGTAAAACTTAAAAAGCACAAAGAAGTGAATATATACAAGGTCTTTCTCCTACTCTGGAATTTCATGGACAACTGTCTGTCTCTCCCCTCAACCTGCTGAATCTGGCTTTACTGTGCAAATGTTTTCAAAGCTCAATGCATGACAGATAATTATGTCTGAAGACTAATACAGAAGGTTTGCCTATGCAGAGATTGCTAGGATTGTGTAATACAGTCATTCTCAATGTTGGATGCGTGTTAAAACCATCTAGGGACTTTTAAAATCTTGATGCCATTACAGATGTGGTGGCGCACATCTGTAATCTTAGCACTCAGGAGGTTGAGGCAGGAAGATCTCTGTGAGTTTGAGGGCAGCCTGGGCTACAAAGTGAGCTCAAGGCAGGCCTGAACTGCATAGTGAGACCCTGTCTCAAAAGGACCAAGACCAAATCTTGATGCCTAGCCTAGACCCTAGGCCTACTGATCTGGATCTCTGTAGGTGCATTCTTGTGAATCTGCAGTTTAAGAAACCCCCTGTGGTGATAAGGAGTAGTGTGGGGAGGGGCAGGAGGAAACAATTGGAAGCCATAGCTGGGTATGTTCACTATCTTGATTGTGGTGATAGTTTCATGGGTGTACTGTATGCATATATCAAAACTTATCAAATTGTATGCTTTAAGTATGTTCAATTTGTTGTCTGTCAATTATGCATCCAAAAAGCTGTTATAGAAATGCCCTCTGGTGTTTCTGATGCACACTAATGATTGAGAATCATTGTATAATAAAAAGGCACATGAGTGGAGGTGAAAATTGAAAACTTTCATCTGTTAACGGTAGTATATACTTAGATAAGCATCTTCACCACCTCCGAGCCTCAGTTTTATTTTAGTTGATGGATTCACTTTCTTTTCGAGAACTTTTGAATTCTGACATTTTCATTCTTGTGCTCAACCTGGCAGTGTGGGCGAGGCTGGTGGTACACCTCCTAGCCACATGAGGGGCTGTGTAGCTGCCCATCAGAGGTCAAAATAGGTTGATGAGGTTTCTCTTCTTTTTGTGCTTGTCCTTTTAGTGACTACTAGTCTCACTTCTTAATCATCGCCACTGGTCTTGCTCCGCGTGAACCTTTCTTTTTTCTTCTTTCTTTCTTTCTTCTTGGGCTTTTTGAGACAGGATTTCACTATGTAGTTCAGTCTGATCTTGAACTCACTGGGTAGCCCAGACCGGCCTTGAACTTGCAGTAATCCTCCTGCCTCAGCTTCCTGAGTTCTGGGATTGCAGGCATGTGCTGCCATGCATGGCAGCTAAACCTTTCTTTATGCAAAGTAAACCCATGTATATCTAAAGGTCCAGAACAGCTTTAATAAAAGATTCTAACATTGTCTTGAAAATACCCTGCTCTTCCAAAGCAATTGAAGTAGGATCTAACTGAACTACAGTATGTGTATATATACATATATAGTATATATGTGTGTATATGAACATCTATATCTATCTATCTATCTAATCTTAGTAGGTGCATTAACAATATTATCCTATAATCTCTAGGGAAATTATTTATCCACATAACAGTTAGAATTGAATTAGACTTAGAGATGAAGTTTCAAGATCTTTCAGACAGTAAATGTTGCTTAAGTGAAAAAAGAAATGAAGGTTAGCCAAAAAATCAAGTTTTTTCCATGGTGATACGATGTAAAGTGTGTGTGTGTGTGTGTGTGTGTGTGTGTGTGTGTGTGTATTTACATATACTCAGGTGAACAAATTGGTTAAATGTTTTTATATGGAATTTATTCATTCTGGGATTAATCTCTATTTTTCTGGGATCAGACAGGGAAGAAGATTTGTGTGCCCCAGAAGAGATAGACTAGAACTAATACTGCAAAATGATCAAGCTATACCCTGAACTTTAACAAACGCATTATGTTTAATCTGGCTCAGAAATTAAAAGCAAATAATTTTCTGGCGTGCAGCAATAGCATTGATTAAAAACTGGAAGAATCCTTTATATACAGATTTTTCCAAATAGTTGTATGAAACCTTATCCATGAGTACTTCTGTCTTATTTTTTGTCTTATTATAATTGTCTTCCATTCTGATTCTTAAATTTCAGATTATTCTATGAGCCAGTCACAACACCTTGTGGGCATACCTTTTGCTTAAAATGCCTTGAAAGATGCCTGGATCACAATGCAAAATGTCCATTATGCAAGGATGGTCTTTCCCAGGTAAACCAATATTTCTTTCTTAGTTGGGTTAACTGTAGAATTAGATACTAAGCATTTAACTGGATCCCAAATCACTCTGCTGTGCTAGAGCAAAACATTCCCTCAGGTCAACTATCTATTTCTCCTGTCTGCTAGGCAGCTCTCCCTTCAGGAAAATGAGGCAACATCTAGCTTTTCATGAACTGCCAGTAATGAAATTAATTTGTGTTGGAAATAAAAGTATTAAATAGATGATAAACATGGTTTCTAGTCCAGCGGCACCAGATACACTGTAATTTGGGGTGAATATTCATCCTCTTATTCTGTGCTTTGAAGAAATTGGCTCCCAGGACCCCTGATAAACCTCACAGATCTTCCATGTAATCTGTGTCTGTTACTTTTCTCGTTGCTGAGATAAAATGTCTGGCACCCACAGTTAAAGAAGGAAAGGTTTAGTGTAGTTCACAGTTTGTACAGGTTTCAGTTTATAGTTGGCTGGCTCCAAGGTAGTGTGGCATGGCAGAGGGGCATTGCAGAGGAGAGATAGTTCATGGTGGGAAGAAGGCAGGAAGGCAGCAAAGCAGCAAAATAGTGAGGAAGCAGAAAGCTACAGTTCCAGCCCTCTTTCCGTCCCTTATATTCTATCCAGGCTGCACACCCTTAAGGTATGTAACACTCACACTTAGGGTGGGCCTTCCCATTATCCACATCCAGAACTATGCCAGACCAATCAATGGACTAATTTAATAATCACACACCCTTAATCCTGGCATCATACACTCTAGATCCAGCCACCTCTGAAAAGCCCCACCTATGACCACATGCAGCTTTGGGGGGAAATCTAGACACAAATCATAAAATTTTGTCCATGGCCCCACCAAAGACTCGTGCACATCCACATCCCTTTATGCAAAAACATTTAAGAGTTGCCAAAGTCTTAACAGTTTCAGCATTGTTGGGGATTTAGCTCAGTGGCACAGCACCTGCCTGGCAAGCGTGACGTCATGAGTTCGATTCTCGGTACTGGAAAAAAACAAAACAAAACAAAAAAAGTCCAAATGTAAAGTCTCCTCTGAAACCTAGAGCAAACTCTTAGCTGTGAGCCTTTGTACAAATGAAAAGAAAGTTAAATAATTCAAAAACACAATGGCATAGGATAAACATTCCCATTCCAAATAGGGTGATAGAAAGGAATGGGACCAGAGCAAGTCCAAAATCCAGCAGGGCAAACATTTAAGTCCTATACTTCCATGTCCAGCATCAGAAGCAGTGTGTGGCAAGATGTGAACACTAAAGAGCTTGGGCAGCTCCACACTTATGACACTGCAGAGGGTTGTAGCTCCCACAGCTTCTTTCTTGGTCTGTCTTTGCTTGCTCCTTGCAGCTTTTCTCAGACAATATATGTTCCTGGCTTCTCCAACCATCTGGGGCCTGAACTGAGCCTTCAGCTTTACACTGACAGTTTCACACACTGCCCTCTCAGGGACACAATGGCTGGCCTCCCAAGTATTCCTCTGAAATCTGGATGGAATCTTCTTGACCCTACAACACCTACATTCTGCATACGCCTAAAATCAGCACCACATGGATAACAGCAAGGTCTGCTGCTATCTGGTGCAGTATCCATGCTTCCCTCTCTTTTGATCGTAGGGCTCTACTACTTAGATCACTGAGCACTCTGAAACCCAATTCCAAGGAACAAATTTTCTAGGCCACAGCCATTCTGGATCATGGTGCTCTAGGGCTCTTTTCTCAAAGCAAATTCTTTTACCTTTGCGATCTCTTGAGGCTGCAAAGGCTGGAGTCCTGCTGTTTCTTGTGATATCCTCAAGCCATCTTTTCCACTGCCCTGTTCCTTCTCAGCAACCAGATTCTCCTCTGCTTTTTCTTTGCAGTCTTCAGCTTTACCAGAGTTTCCTTTTTGGCCAACCATAAAACATTTTAAGTCATTCTGAGGGGCTCTTTTCTCTTGATTCTTAACATAAATCTGGATCAAAGCCCCCAGCAAAAGCCATGCCACTGCCTCAACATTAGACTGCCTTGAAAGTTCTTCTACAAGATTAATTAGTTCTCCACCTTTATTCTTAGTCAAAGTCTCTGAGCATGAGTAAGATGCAGACAAATTTTCTACCAAAGCATAATACACATGATCTAGAGTACAACAGCAAGTGTAGTCTTTCTTTACAACAGAAACCTCCTGAGGCTGATCTCTACAGGCAATATTTCTATCAGCCTTCTGGTCTTCTGAGCTTTCACCAGAATCTCCCATCAGTGCAGCTTAAGGCATTCCAGGGCTGTGTCTTCAGCTAACATCTCTAAACCTTTCCAAACTTTTCCCACTAGCCAGTTTCAAAGGCTCCTGAACCACATGGTTAGGTACAATCACAGCAATGACCCCACTTCTTGGTACCAAAATCTGTCCCACAAGCCAGTTCCAAATCTAACCACTCAAGAGTCACTGTACTAGTTAGCAGATACTTGGGGACTTGAAAAGCTCTGGGGGAGCTAGGTTCTCTAAAATTAATCACACAAACTCCTACTTTCATTTTACAAGTGAGCGTGATAGAATTTCCTCTGGTAAAAGAAGGCCCAAGAATCTGTCTTGTTTTCCTTCCTTCAGGGAGTTGTGTGCCACATTTACAATCAGTATTAATGTTCTGTGAACATTGTTATTCCTGAGGAGAGGGTGGAGACCCAGGACTGTCTCTATGTGGACGTAGGCCCAGAGAAGTCATAAGTTAAGTTTTTCCCAAACTCTAACATTCTCACTAAGGGAATGGAATAAAATAACTATCAGGGTTAGATTTAAGGCTATATGTTTGGAGGTCAAAGCCATCCCTTTCCCTAGATAAATGGGTGGGATTTGCTAACCAGGTTGTAGATGAGAAGCCCATGGTCCTTATACGTAAGTAATATATTTGTGCTGTAATAACAGTACAAAGTTGAGATAAACAGAAAGAAGGAAAATCTACCCATATGTTCAGCACCTACACAAAACCACTATTGACATTTTAGGATGTGCCCTTCTTGGGTTTTTGTTGTAGCGTCACCTTCTCCTTGGATTGGCTACCTTCTGAGCACCCCTCCCTCCCTGAAGGGACTGAGTAACACAGTTCTTTCTCCTGTAGCCACTAGTAGTGTCTGTTAAGGTGTCCAGGATGTGTATAGGTGCATATATAGATACTTTCATCTCCTTGTCTGAAAATTCACACAGGATCACACTTACACCATTGTACACAGAGATAAGTATTTCAGTCATGTCCATCGGAGAACAGAGACTACCAGTGCTTGGAAAGAGACAAAATTATCTGAAGGCAGCAGTTTTGTGTTCAGGAGCACCCCCTGGTGAGTCTGTAGGGGTAGCTTCCACAGCAGTTCTCTAACATCAGCGGTTTGGTGGACACCATCAAACACCTCTACTCGCACATCCCTAAATATATACGGGGTAGGGGTGTTTGAGATGAGAGTAATAGTGACAAGAAAGCTTAGTCTGGTTCTGCAATTATGGTTTATGACATAATTTTGGTTATATAGATGGCATATTAAAAAGGCTAATACACCAAAACAATCACCAGTATTTAGCTCTTTGTGTGTTTTTAAACTAAAGTTAGAACAGAATGTATAGACTTGGGAATATACAGAATCTAAGCATTGGGTGGAACGGGGTCAGGGCAGAGTAGGAAAGGCTCGGTGAGCACTGCTTTTCAATTCCCCAAATCTTTTGACTACTAACTTTAACATATTCCAAATAGAGACCAAGGAGCTTGTAAACAAAATAATCAGAGAAAATAAAAAGGAGGATCATCTCTTTTTTGGGCAACAGAATGATTCCAATTTCAATGCTTTAGGAAGGCTGTGTGATTTTTAAAAATTCAACTCAGGTTCTTTCTCTGTTAAAATATTTTTCTCTAATTATTAAGGTAGTCAGTTGCATTTTTAAAATTTAAAAAGTAAACCCTAACATTCAGAGAATTCATATGATTGTGTGTATCGCTGCTAAATTATGGGTCCAAATTACTCCAACATGTGAGTCATTTGACTGCTTTACTGATTATGAAGTCCTTTGTGTTTTTCTGATGACTGCATAATACCTGATTGCCTTGTTCCTATATAGTGCTTGGCATCAAGAAAATACAGCAAAAATGTCATAATGGAAGAGCTAATAGCTAAATTCCTTCCAGAAGAGTTCAAGGAACGAAAGAGGCTTTATGAAGAGGAAATGGAAGAACTCTCTAAGTATGTATATCTATATGCTTATGTATATGTATTTTTCTGTTTTTGGTTTCATTCATACCAGCTCATGAGAGTTGAATGTACACATTTCTTCCCAGCTCCTCATTCAGTGACACCATGTTGGTGGCTTTAAATTGGCTATGGTGAGAGTATTTACACCATGGAAATCAGCAAGTGCTACAAACTAGGGCTTCTCTCTCTTTGGGAAAACAGTTAACCATTTATCAGCGCACCACTGAAGAAGCATTAAGTCAACCCACTGGCCAGGATGCATGTTGGCACAAGTCATGTGATGTTGCTGGCAGGAGTCATTGGAATGGCTTAACCAGGAGAATTTGTGATGTGTCCAAATTGCCTGCAAATACATAGAAGTCAAGAACTTTGGTGTTGGGCCTGGGTTTGAGATATGTATTGCAATCTGAGAAGACTTCATGACCCTTTCTGGGCTTCAGTAACTTGGAGATAACAATAGTTCTTACCCCATGGACTTATGCAAAACCAATGCTGGTACATGGTTAGTGTGTCATACATGGTAATGGCGCTGATACTTGTTATATGCTTGCTCTGCTGTGCACACATGAGAGGTGATGGCAGGGATGGTAACAGACTTGAGACTTCAAGCTCTCTGCCTGCTCACCTGGCAGAGCGAGCAGGAGGTGATCATGAGTTTCTGGTCCTCTTGCTGCTGCCCTAAGGGGGCAGTGAAATTCTTACAGCGTTCTAGAGGTGCGGTCTTGATGACATAAAACTGTTCTTGTTTTATGCCTACCTTGTAGAGAACATTTCTAAAGTGTCACTGATTTGTTTGAATGTGCCTTTCACTTTGAATAATATTTTCCCCCAAAACTAGAAGTCATTATTCTCTCATTGATTGATTTATATTGGAACTACTCGGGGCATCTTTATATTCCATTCTTATTCTCCAGTTAACATTGAGCTAACTCAAATATCACTTAAAATTTATTAATAAATACTGGAATATACTAGGAGGATTTCTATTTAAAGGAATCCTAAACCTGACTTTTTTGAGATTTAGGCAAATGATCTTGTATTTCTTAGTAGGTTTAGATGCATATGTTTCTGCATTAGATTCACTAGACAAATAAGAAGACTGGGACCCACAAGGACCTGGCACAGTTGGGGATTTCCTGGTGGGATGTTTGTCTGAATTTTTAGGGGTATTTTTTGAAAGGCAAACTCCTGAGTACTAACTGCAGGGCTGATATGTCATTATATTTGGGGCTGTGGTGGTCCAGTCATCAGGATTTAAGGGTCTCTGATGACTGTGATGTACAGGAGCATTTGAGTATCACTGGGCTGGATTCTTGCCTGTTTCTTGCTTGCTTCTCCTGCTACCTGGGCTTGCTGTGCACATTCTCTGAGGGACTTTGCAAATTTGCGAAGTTCATGAAGACCTTGCAGAGAATTTTTCACCACAGCTCTGTATAGCTGTGTGCACTTATACCATCAATATCCTTTCTTCTTCAACAAAGAAGTCATTTTGAGTGGAGAGGCGAAAGAAAGAAAAAAATATGCAGCATAGCTATCACCCACAATGTTAAGCTATTGGAAGACTTCTTTAGCCAAAGGATAGGGTGTGCAATGCCAGTGTCAGTCTCTCAGAGCTCAGACCAGCCTTTGCAACAATAATGGGACTCAGCTGGCAGCATCAGTTGCATGTCAGTGTTTTTCTTTTTAAAGGCTCATTCCCTTTACTTGGGGGGACTACATGGTAATGTTTAACCAGCCTTTCTGTGCTTTGCGCCATTGCTTTGAGACCCATCTCATTTGCTCTTCTTCACAGCTTAAATAAGAATGTGCCTATTTTCGTGTGTACCATGGCCTATCCAACCGTTCCTTGTCCCCTGCACATCTTTGAGCCTTGTTACCGCCTGATGATCCGGAGATGCATTGAGACAGGCACGAGACAGTTTGGCATGTGCCTTGGAGATCCTGTCAAAGGGTAAGTGAAGAGCCCTGGGAGGGAGTAAAGAAGCCTTGGGTAGAGAGGGATTTCTGTTTTACTTTGAGGTGCTCACAGAGGTGGGGAGCTCATGAGGTTTAGCTAGCTCAAGAACAAGAGCACTTGTAAGGATCACAGTTCCTCTGGTGCCTAGTGTACTATGTAAGAAAATATCGATGTAAAAGAAACACAAAATTAATCTTTTGTTAAGCAGGTGGTATATATCATAAAACTTGTTTTCTAGGAGTGTGGGCTCGGGAGTCAAACTGCCTAGGCTCATATTCGAGTTCTAACCTTGGAGCAAATTTGACTTTGGGCAAGTTACCTAACCTTTCTGCATTTAGTTTTTTTGTCTGTTAAGAAAGTATGTAATATGCTGATCTCATTCAGTTTGCTTGTGTGTGGTGGTTGATGAGTTAAGAATGTACATAAAATGCTCAATGCAATTCCTGGCTTTGCAAGTCTATTTTGGGATACTGTAACAGAATACCATAGATCTGAGTGATTTATAAGCAATAAAAATTTATTTGTCCTGATTCTGGAAGCTGGCAAGTCCAAAATCAAGGTGCCAGCACCTGTTAGGAGACTTCTGGTGGTTTTATAACATGGCAAAAGGGAAACAACAGTGTGAGAGAAAGGAGGACCAACCTGTCCTTTTATAATAAATGCACACCTGCAAAACAGCATCAATCCATTTTGAGGACAGAACCCTCATAGCCTAATCATTGCTTAATGGTCCTACTTCTTACCATTGTTACAGTGTCAATTACATTTCAACATGGATTTTGAGGGGGACAAGCATTCAATCCTTAGCCTTGGCACATAGGATGTACTCAATGATAGCACGTATACCAGTACGTTGAGATTTTCTTCATACACTGTATAGGCACTTCCTATTCAATAGTTGTAGCTGTAATCCCTGGAGCATGTAAATAGGCAGAAGTCCCTTGAGGTATATACTGCAGTGTTGTATAAATGGCTGGGGTTCTGGGCTTAGGAAATAAAACTTACCAAAGATCTACTTTCTTGACTTTATTCCCAATAAACAGGTTTGCAGAATATGGCTGCATCCTAGAGATCAGAAATGTTCAGTTCTTTGCTGATGGTCGCTCAGTGGTTGACAGCATAGGCAAGAGGCGTTTCAAGGTGCTCCATCAGGGCCAGCGGGATGGCTACAACACAGCCGACATTGAATACATTGAAGATCAAAAGGTGAGAGTGGCTAGTGCCAAGAATCCCAAAGCCGGTCTCCCCCTGTAACTTGACATATGAAGATCATTGCAGGATTTCTCAAAATTATCTTGGGGCATTGGGATTTCTCACCAAATTTCTGCAGCTGAATGCTGCTGGATTGCTGTCCTGTTGCAGAATGGCGGTGAAAGCACCCATTGTCCTGGCTCGCCCTGCTGAGCTGCTGAGTGGCAGTCATGCATGAGAAATGCTACCCTAGACCAACCCTGGGGCCTGGACAGCCTAAGGGTTGCACCTCTGCTCAGAGCACTAAGGGGTAGATCTGGAGTGGGGTTTACACATGTGTATTTTATCTAGCAGTTCAGTTTTACTACATTTTAAAACTTGTTTCTTTTGCTATCATTGTAGATTTCATACATGCATTTGTAGTTTTAAATGCACAACCTGACTAGGAGCCCTTTCCCTAAAGCAGAATCATCCAGCACTTCCTAAAACAGAAAGATGACATGCAGTTAATGCTTGGTTTTCTTAGGTAATGGATAGAAGAGGTCAATAATCCCATGTTAATTTGTATTTGTATTCACTGAGTCATATATTAATAAATATTTGATCAATCCCCAAATCTGTTTGACTTTGATGATACACACTGAGACACATATACATTCATGTATCTCCTCACAGTGAACAATGGGAAGATAGGTGTAAAAATGGATAAGACAGAGGTATAAGTCATCATTACATGCTTTAAAACATGCCTTCTCCCAGGCCTGTTTGAGCCTCTGGCTTTTTGTGTATCTTCCTGTTTCAGCTACTCTAGCCAGTCAAACTTTTCCCTTCCTCCCCCTCAACCATGTTTATACACAGTCCAGCACCTGGCTGTGGAGTGTTTCACATTTCACCTAGGAGGCAGCTAGGATGCTGAAAGAGAGTCAGGTGTCAGAAGCAACTTCGGGAGCGTGGGGAGTATACAGAATGTTGCACTTCATGGTGATTCTTTCAGGTTCAGGGAGAAGACTGTGCTGAGCTCATGGGATTGCATAACTGTGTCTACGAGCAAGCATCATCATGGTTTCACTCACTCAAATCATCTCTGAAGAATCGAATACTCAATCACTTTGGTCCAATGCCAGAGAAAGATGCAGATCCCCAGGTATATAAAATGTCTCTTTATACTGGGTTGGTCCACCAGATGGGAGTTCCTAAAATTTGTGAGTAGATGAGTTCTACCCAGCAAATAAATGCAGAGAGGAAGATGGATCCAAAGTGGTATTGTTCAACTGGTCAGTGAGCATCATGGGTAAGAGCGAAAGGATCCTAAGTTAGGACTGGTGTAACTGAAGTAAGGTGTGAGAACTTGGATCCAACGTAGATGTTGAGAGATAACAAGGTGAGGGAATGGAACATAGGCACCAGCAGCGGAAAAATCTTCAGTGGAAGTCCACATTCATGCCATGGTAACATTAGGGTTTCAAGATGTGTACAGGAGCTAGGAGAAAGGGCCAAGTATGCTACATATTCAAGGCTGGCCACAGAAACTTGTCACATTCATGCCCATCCAGCTCAGCCCTCCCAGTCTAAACCCTTGCTATTGTCCACATCAAGGGTGAACAGGTTCTGAGATTGATGCCATCTTTAAATTTGCCCTTGGCTGAACTATCTAAGAGGATATTTCACTAGATTCCACTGGATAGATCTTCTTCCTTAGGGAATAGGCCCATATGTGAGATCAAGCCATAGTCACAAGCTCTCCAGGAAAGTGGAGAGAGTTACACCAGTCTTTACTTGCTTGCTGTACTTTCAGAGAACTCCAGCTTTGTAAAGACTTCCTTCCTAAGACAAGGCTGGAGCTATCCTGAAGCAATGTTTCCTTACAGCCACCACTTCCCAAACTCTGAGCTGGCTCTCCTACATTATCATTCCTATGCCTTCTTTGATTCTTAGGCTAATTCTTGACTCTGTCACAATAGAAAAATATGAATCTATTATATTCTGGCTCCTCTGCTAATAGACTGGTTTTGCTTACCTTTCGAACAGCATGACCTTGGGTAAATCCTTTCCTTTTTCTTACCTTTTCTTTAAAATAAGAGAGGTGGATAGAGAAGTCTCTAAAGACCCCTCTTTTTCTTGAATTTTGGGGCTCCAAACCACCTATCTTATCCCTAATGGGCTGAAATGTCCTGCTATTCTCTAGGCCATGGAGATGGCCCCTCTCTTCATATGTAAAAGCATTGTGACATTTGATGGGAGAAGGACCAGTGAGGGTTTCTCAGTGACCCAGCTCCTGGCTCTGAGCCATGGTGACTCAGGACTACAGCATAGCTCTGAGCAAGCTCATGATCAAGCTTAATGTTCCTCTTCACTTGCTGGGATGTATTCCCCCCTGTCAGGCAAGAGAGAGATCAGCAATGCTGACCACATCTTCCATAGGAGAAAATACAGATGCCGCACTGTGATTCATAAGGGATTAATGATATGGAAAGCTGAAATCTTGGGTTTCATTTCCTTTCTTGCTAGTTATTATGTATCTTTCGTGGTGACGATATCAGAAAAAAGACAAAAACTTAAACTGAAACTAATACGGTTTGCTGTGGCCAAAGCTACATCCCCTAGAGTCCCATGAACAGGAATATTCTAAGCCTCAGGAGGAAGTTTCTTAGAAACCACCACATATGTTAAAGATCTTTATTGATGACTCTGGCAAAGTTCAGAGTGTCAGTCTAATATCCAGAAATGATCAAGGGGGCAGAACATGTTAGAGATTGCAGTGAAGGACAAAGAGGAATCCAGATGAAGATAAGAGGCACAAAAAACACAGAGGGCAAAGAGATTTGAGGGGAATCAGATGAACCAGTTTGGAGCCATATAATCCTAGGTAGAGGGGGTTCAGGAAGAAAATGGTTCTCTCCTAAAGTCAACTTTCTGAAAGTTGTGAGAAGCAAACTCATTTTAGTTTTAGTAAGAAATAAGTCATCAGCGTTTAAAATGTATGCTCAGAAAGTTCATTACAAATGGAATCTTGGCAAAGGATTTATATGGGGTGAGAAGCCTCTTTAAGGGAAACCTGGGAGCTCGAACGCGTTTTCTAATTGGAAATTGTGCAGCGTGACGCTGCTGTTCTTTCAGACTGTAAATCACAGCTTGTGGTTGCAGAGAAGATAGCAGAGGCCCTGCGTAGATCCTGGTATATCTGGACTACTGCTTTCAGCCAGAGTAAGATAATGAAGGGAGATGGGAGACTCACAAAGCCCAAGGAATCACTAAAGGCCTGCGGAAGTGTACATCAGTTCAAAGGATCTAAACAGAATCTCAGAAGTGGGAGAAACTAAGTAGTAGATATTTTAGCTCAGAAAATCACACTGGATAGGAGGCATCTTTTATTTGTTAGGATATTGGTGTGTTTGCTTCAATAAGTATTAAAAATGTGTTTGCTTCAATAAGTATCAAACAAGACAGGAAGCCTAAGTCTGCAGGGCTAGGGCCATTCTATTCCATGAGAATATTCAAAGAACCAGGCTCTTTCATCACAAATCTCTATTGTCTATAGAATGTTTCCTCTGTCCTCTTAATTGAGGAAGGCTGATCATCACCATGTCTATGATCTAGCTAGGGGAAAGGAGAGAAAAAAGAAGGCAAAGGGCACATGCCGCTTTCCTAGAGCATACACAGAAATTACCCAGATCACATCTTCCCTTTATATCTCAGACAAAACTTTGTCTTATGGCCTCACTTAGCTGCAAGGAGGCTGAGAAATAAAGTGCCCTTACCCACCCCCATGGCTATATGCATGCTAAAATAACGGAGAAGTAGATATGGAGGCTATTAGCAGTCTCTACCACACACAGGAGCAGTTAGACCAGGGATATTTACTTTGGGCTTTGGAAATCTGCAGAGTGCTATGGCTTGCATGGGAATAGGATGAACCCATTGTGTTTTTCTGTTGCAGATTAACCCGAACGGCCCAGCCTGGTGCTGGTGGACATTAGCTGTTCTTCCTTTGGAAAGTCGAGCTCAGCTCCCGTTTCTCGCAATGAGATCCTTAAAGGATAGGCTGAATGGTATTCGGCGAATCCTGGCTTTTATATCCCGAAACCAAAACTAGTGAGAGTGGATTGCTGAAGAGAACCGCGCACCCTCCCTGCTTCCTTGTGAAGGAGATCTGCTTGTAAATATATCTAATTGCAATAACATCTTAACAGAAGAGGTTATCAAACAGAGGTGTGTTTCCCTACTTTTGATCACACAGAGAAATCAAGTAGAAAGACCAAATGAATGTGACCTGTTTGAAACTTTCTGTCTTAAGATTCTTCTTGAGATGCTGCACAACTACATAAACTGCAGAAGTGTTTAAGAGCCCAGGAAAAAAAATGTTTTTAACATAAGATTTTCTGGAAGTTTAACATGATTTGCTTTAGTTTTTCTTTCTTTCATAGGTGAATGACTGTGTGGTTGAAATGTGAAGCAAAGATACTAATAATGTTGCTGCATTATTTCACTGACTTGAGTTCTCATTCCAAATGGTTCAGGTTTTATAGAGCATTGTGTAAAATAATGTTCATACTTCTGTTTTAATAATTTATTTTTTGCACTACTGTATCCTTTTTTCTACATGTATGTTTGTAACTATTTAACTGTACATTGCTAAAAGGCCACTGCTTTATTTATTGATGTGGTTTACCATGTACCTAGGGGGAATTACAATACTAGAAATGTGCAATTTTTGCTTCAAAACCTTTTTACTACATTGATCCCAGTTCTTGAACTGTTTCCATGTCTATCCTAGTAGAAGTTTAAAAGGACTTCAAAATGATGCTAAGATGATCCATAGTCACAGATTATGCTTTTCTAGTTTTAATTAAATGACATGAAATACTTTAATGATTTGGCATAGGTTATGGCATATTCCCAGGTAAAGTAAAATAATCCATTTTCTATGTGTAACAGACCAAGGCTGAAAGGATTATTGTTCTAGAACAATAATTAGATTGTGTCTTTAATTACAGCATATTATGGGCATTTATTTCAGCAATCTGACTAGAAGGGATGGCTTTTGAAAGTATAGCAGCTCATAGCCATTCCCAGCTAGCCTGCACTCCCCACCTCTGCTCGCTATTCTGAAGATGAAGACCTGGGCTTAAAGGCTTGATGAAGGACTATTTGTTATTTAAAGTGTAAAGAAGTCAGATAAGTAGAACCCTTTAAAAGTACAGTATTTTAAAACAATCAGACAACCTATGGTTTTATCAAAACATTGCCTTTCCTTCTAGTTGCAAGGGGCCAAAGATTTCAATATAGGGGAAGAAAAAGGAAGTAAAAGTAAGCATTATTTAGCTTGCCTAGTGGTAGTTTGATTCCTTTCATGTCCAAAGAACCTGAAAAATATAATGAGTATAGGAAAGTCATTATGTCAGAGTGAAAAAGTTAGGGCCAGGAAAAAGCGAGTTGTTGTGTTTGTACCTTCATGTAGATTGCCCTCCCTTGTGTGATTCTGGACAGGTGTGTTATTCACTAGAAGCCCCCTCACTCTGTTCAGGTGAGAGGGTCAGGCTTCAAGTAATTATAATAAGTCCCTGACTGAATAAGTTCTGTTCCGGGAGAACTGTTCATAAGTTGGATTCATATGTAGGCAGATAAAATGAGTTTTATACAGTACACCTATCAAAGTTCACAACTTGAATGTTCATAAGTCAGGGACTAACTGTAGTCTAACTTCTATACTGCCACCAGTAGTCAGAAACAGGAATGGGCACAGGAGATGATCCAGATGATATTTAGGAGATTCATGTAAGCAGAAACCATACTATCTTCTCACTTCTTAGTGGATGCTGTGTTGGCAGAGCATTATGTTAACAGGTTTGATGCTCGTAGTGGGCTGGGTTGGAGAAGAATGCAAGTAGAGTAGATGGAGTGGAAAGACCTGTCTGCCCAGGAAAACCCTACAAGGCTCAAGGTACAGGAAATTAGAGCCCCTTCCCCCATGCCCAACTATGTGTGCATAGTCTTGGTGCAACAGTTTCTTTTTTTTAATTTTAAAGAGACTAAAAAATAAGAAAAAAACATTAAAAACGATACAGAATTTCAAAACAAGATGATTGCATATTGTTATCTTCAAAGTAGTTGTTCAGATTACCAGATATAATCATGTAAAGTTGGTCAAAAAATTGTAAGGTGCAGCAGTTTTTTATTCTGTAGTGTAAGAACAACAAAGAAAAGGTCGTAAGTTTCTCTATTTACTAAATGTGTTGCTTTGACAAGTGATTTAACTTTGGCTGAGCCCATTTCCTCAGTGAAATGGTAGTGCTAAATACTGCATATAGGCTTGTTATGAACATTAAATGAAATATGCCTGAAGCCCCTTAGCATGGCAGCTTGACTAGAGGAGATACTTAACAAATCAGAGCTATTACTATATTGGTCATAGTTACAGAATATCCTCAAAAGCCATATTTGCATAAAACACTGCCTTTACATGCAGTTCCCACTTGCAACCCCTTTAATTTGGTTGAGGGAATCTGCACCGCTGATTTTTGACCATAACTTGTTGGCTTATAGGTGGTTCCTTCTGGGATGAATTCTGTTTGGGAAAGTGAAAAGACTGGAGAACAAATAAGAGTCAGAGGCAAGGACTAGAAGTACTATGCCAACAAATGGTTTCCTATGTTAATAACTGCTAAAAAGCAGTGTTGCTTGGAAATCTAGCATGTCTGGTAGAAAGGAAGCCTTAAATTCTGCTCCATTAGAAAAACAAAATCATCACTCCCAGTTCTCCAAAATGTATTGAGAATCTCACCTGTGCCAGGATGATTGGATTTCACAATCTCTGACTTTTGTGTTTAGTTCATAAATGGTGAACAGTATTTCTTTATGCTGCCCAAAGTAACAGATTCAAAAAAATGTATTGAGATCCCACCATGTGCCAGATATGAAGCCAGATAATCTCCCATACCTGAGTTTATTAAATGATCTCTTTTTTAGGAGTAGTTATCCCCATATAATGGATAAGAAAACTGAGGTCAAAAATGATAAATACTTTGCCAAGGTCATGTGGTCCTCTGGTAAATAGCTGAGCTTGATTTTGAATGCATTTCTTTGCAGATTTAAAAAATTTTAAATAGTTTGTGTTACACATAATTTTATTTAACAGACATGGCACCCTAGAAGCTCCCAATGGGAAGATGCAGATAAAGTAAAATTCACTTATCCAGCACATTTCTATTAAGTAAAAAATGAAGCTTGATTTCTTTTTTCTCTTTTTTATTATAAAAAATAAAAGCAGGAAAACATATTAACAGACAGACATCCATTTACAAAATAGCATAAGAACAATACAAACAAAACAGAGTTACAGACAAAGTTGTAGGAAATTAACCATGGTTGTTGTATTACTTATTGATGTCTTCAAAGTGGAAGTTTGATTTCTCAATAAAGTTTTAAATCATAGAATGCTCCTTGACAAGAGAGCACTCAACTCCTGCACATGTAAGTCTTGGTTAGGCAGAATTGCACTTTACGGTCAGTAGCCTAGAGACATAGGTGGGTTGTTTTATGGTAAGTTTATGTAATGGTGGGAGGCAGGCTAAACCTTGGCTGTCTTTGGTTTGTACTTGAACAGAATCATCAACTGGATTTGACCATTTTTACCATTTGTAAATTGGTTTTGCTGTCCAGCTTGGAAATGAAGGAAGAGTATATAGAAAAAAGACGTAATTCTAAATCTAGGCCAGAAAAGCAAGACTTCCCCCTTGGTATATAGTGCCACTCATTGGGGTGGTTTTCCTGTTTGTTGTGACTGACTCAGTCTTTTCCTGGTAGGTTATTTTCTGTATGTATAGGTATACACACCGACACACATATACCAGGTTGCAAGCAGACATTATGCCTTTCTGCTTTGTACCACACTACTGCTGCTAGCTAATAACCAGCAAAATGTAGTAAATGAGAAATGAAGAAATTAGTTTTCTGTAGACAACTTGGAGACAAGAGGGCATGCCCCTGACTTAGGGGGGCACAACTGACTATTTCAGCAGCTAGCCTTTTCTGAAGGCCATCTGCTTCTAGCCCAGTGCTGCCTCAGCACCAGGGTCAACTCACGTCATTATGTGTGTGATGCTTCAAGCTCTGCCTGTGGAGCTGACCCGGGCTCAGATAATCCCCGGTGACCAGCCTTGGGAGCAGCAGAGCTCCTGAGGCCGGTTCATAGTACCCAGAGGTCTCCTACTATCAACAGATTGCATACTGTTGATGGACTGCAATCCATTGGGAATTGCGTCGCCCCTGCCAACTCTATTCCCAACAGGAGCGTTTTGTTCAGGGCCTCCTTCCTTGAGTTTGCTGTTGACTTTGCATCCATTTCTATTCACCAAGGCAGAATCATAGCAAAGGTATATGGCAGTGGAAGGCAGACCAGATACTGGGAAAGGGCCTGTTCTCAGCCTACGCTTGGGCCTAGTGAGTAAGATTTTAGTTCATGATTAAAGACAGTTCTGAAAAGCAGCCAGCTGCATGGGCTCCACTTTGCCCTGCCTCCGAAGTGCGGAGAGAAGGAACGTAAATGAGCCATGTAAAATGTACACGTTCAATCCATTTTAGAGTGATAGCTCCACTTATCAGTTTAACTATTTAATAATCTGGATTATGTGCATCCAGACTTGAGATGAAGAGATTTTTCACTTACGAGTGGATATTTTTTAAACATGTTAAATTAACCTCCAGAGAGAAGTGCCTGTAATCTCTGTTCCTGGTGTCACTTTAAAGCTTTGCTATTCATGACTCTGTAGCTGTTTTCAAAACTTTTCGCAGCAAATGTGATTAACTGAAGTTTACAAAGCAACACTGTAGCTTATGCATCATTTTAAAAGTTGATTAACATTCATCTATTGTTAAAGCAATGACAATAAACAACAGCGAAATAAAAAGAGAGCAAATAGCTTAACATGGCACCATCAGCTTATCTTAGGTAAACTAGTTTTGTCATTGTATGCAGTTCTCAGTAATGCCAGGATTAAAATGTCGAACAAGCTACTTAAACAGTGGCAGCTGTGGATGTGTGCTTGTTTTCCATTTGTCAAGCAGTAATTTTACTCTTGCACTGTAATGAAGGGAAATTAAGATATTTCTCCCCTATATTGCTATTCAACTACCTCTATATGCTTGATTTCTTTTTAGGGGTTCCCTTCTTTCAAGTCTGTATAAAAAAGTTTCAGCTCATCTATGTTGTAGTAGCAATGTAATATAGACAGTCTTTGTGAAAGTTGTTTGTTCATTAATAAAAGTTTCCTACTGTCTCACTTTGTACATAACAAAACTGTACTCATACCTTAGGAAATGAATTACCTTTCTTATCACTTTGTTGGAACTTGAATAGAAAAGAGAACTATGGGAACATGTATTTTGTTCTTGTTCCTACTGGTTATATTTGCTCAGAAGATCCATTTAGAATCTGGGGATGTAGCTTAGTGGTAGAACGCTTGCATAGCACTTGCAAGAAATTGGGTTCCGTGCACAACACTGCAAAAAAAGTCCTTTAAGGAAATAGGCCTGCGCTTTGACAGCAAACTCATGTATGTGTGGCAGTGAGCCAGGTGTGAATGGATTAATATGACCGATGTGTTCTGAAACACTAGTCATAGATTAAGGCTTTTTCCTTTAAAAGCACCAGAAAACTCTGCTTTTAAAAAATTCTGTTGAAGTTTTTTGTTCAGTAATGTATCCCTAGTTTATTTGTAAATCCAAACATCCCTATATCATGTTTTCTTAAAGCAGAGTATACTACCGACAGTTTTCTTTAGCACTATAAAATGTTCAAAAAAGCAAACTACATGTTTTTATTTTAATTGGATAGTTTATTAACACCAACCGACAGCTAAGGCTCAAAGCATGTACATTTTTTATGCTCTGCTGGGGACTAAGGCTGGGGCCTTTTGCATGCTAGACTAGCAAGCTACTGCCCCCATCCCACTATGACCCCTTTTTGATAGAAAAATTGGTAAAATTGTTTGGGACAGTGAGTGGTACTGACCAAGTAAGAGACTTTTAGCAACATCCCATAATCTCCACAGTGCTGAATATTGTGCTGTGCCATTGATGGTTTTATACATGTTCTGTTTTTAACATATAAAAGTACAGGGGAAAAGACACGGGAATGGGGTAATTAAAAGGTGAGATGATAGGCTAGATACGGTGTCACACTCATGTAAAGTTAGCTATTTGTAGGCTGAGGAAGAAGGATCCCAAGTTTGCGTTTCCCTGGGCAACTTAGTGAGTCCCTTGGAGAGAAAATGAATTGAAAGAAAAAAAATAAAAATAGAGCTTTTGGGCCGTAGCTCAATGATGCACTGCCTGCCTGGCAAGTGCGAGGCCGAGTTCAATTCCTGGTACCAATAAAGAAAAATAAAGATCCCCCCCGCCAAAGCCCCTTAAAATAGTTTTTACAAATGAGAAGGGGACTGACAGTTGGAAGGAGCAAGGTGGGATGAAGGGGAGGGGATGGAAACAAAATTAGGATGTGTTATGTACATGTTACCAACTCCCCGTGAGAAATGTAATCACTATGTACTAACATGTATGTGTACTAATAAAAATGTACAGTGAAAGAAGAGATAACAAAAGAGGAAAGAGAAGAAAGAAAAGAGAATGAAAAGGAAGGAAGAGAAGGAAAGAAGAAGAGAAAGAAAGGAAGGAAGGAAGGAAGAAGAAAGAGAAAGAAAGATCCACTTGGAGCTGACCTTGATCTGTGCAACAGAGTTTTTGGTGTAATTAAGAAGAATCAGAATTTCTGATCAGCCAACCCTCAGAAGGCGTGCTTGGCTTGGCTGAATGTTGCCAGCTTGTGCCTAATCTACCACTTTCTGGTTTTCATGAGATAGAGTATGCTTAAATCAAGGGCACAAACCTCCTTCTGAGATAATCTAACCAGAATGCATGCAGAGCTAGCTATCTGGAGAACTGGACTGGCCCATCTAAAAAGATGGTGCTACTCACAGTTGTTCCCTAGGCTTTGAGTAAAAGCAAAGCCAGCACTTTATTAGTGTTCTCTTCTCTTCTCTGGGCTCCACTCTGGCCAAAGTTCCCCAGGGCCAAACATGCCTCCCCGTGGAGGTACTTCCAGTCACAACATGAAATTTGAGCAAGAAGACAGGAAAAATACCCTAAGCCCACAGGCTCCCAAAAGTCTAAAGTTCCCCTTCTTGTCTTATGATTTATGATTTCTTCACTCACAGGTGGGGCTGAGGTAGGACTGGGAGGGGCTGGTGTCAGTATTCCTCATATTGATTTCTTATTGCAGAAACTTCCTTGCCAGGCTTGCACTCAATGTAGAGGTATGGCCTAGACAAAAAGCTCTGCCTCCATATCACTGAGTCCACTTCTCCCACCTTTTCCAGTGTTTTAGTTACAGATTTCCCATGTCAACTGATATTCACATTTACTGGGTACCCTTATTTCTTGTCCACTTAGGCACATATACTAGCAAATGTCATTGGTACATTAGCAAGCCCTAAAATTGCTTTCCCTCATTCACTGAAGTGCAGCTCCCTAATTGCATCTCTTTGGGAAATACTACCCACCTCAAGAAATCAGCAATTCCCAGATACAACATTGGCAGCAAAATTGAGTCCCGAAATAGCCTACTTGCCCTAAATTCAGTTTTGATCTAAATGTTTTGCTTCTCATAGGTTTTAGAGGTGCATTGTGCAGATGTTCAACACACTCATGTGAACTGGGAAGATCACTGCCTCTTTGGCCTGTCAGGAAACTCACACTCCCAGGACCATGTGTTCCTCCTGCAAGCCCAAATGAACACTTTCAGAAAAGGAACAGTGTTTAGCATTTGGAGTGCATTATTTCCAGAAGTGCAGATAAACACTTCTACTCAGGTAGAGAGAAACACTTCATTATAATAATGAATTCCCATTGGAGGGAGAGATGAGTGGCAGAGGGAAGAAGGAAAGGAAGAAAGAAAGAAAGAATAGAGGGATAGAGTGGCAGGCTTCATAAGTGGCAGGTTTTGGAAAGGGCTAATTGTGTCAACAGAAGTGGCTACCTTTCCACTTCCTGGGCAGAACTTCATGCATGCCTTTCCATACGGACTGTAGACTTGATCTTTTATAGCCATTGGAGGTGCCACTTGTGCCCAAACAAAGACTGCTGCTATGTCTTCAGGATGTATGAGGTATAATTGAATAATAGAGTGAATGTTAAAAAAATTTTAACAGTAGAAGATACGTTGGTATTAATCCCCCTCAAAACACTCTTACTTGGAACACACTAACCCCAACGTTCTTGCCACTTTCTGAACCAGTCCTGGAAGTTTTCATGAGTGGCTCTAGTCGCACTATTGCAGCTGCCTCAGTGTCTTGCAGTGACTAAAAACGTTTACACCTGATGGTCATTTTCACATTGCAGAAGGGCCAGAAGTCACAGGGCACCAGATCCAGTGAATAAAATGGGCGAGGACATACCATAACGTTTTATACGCCTGGCTTTCCATTAGATGGCAGTTGAAAGCAGTATTCACTGAATTTTTGAGCACAACTCATAAACACATTCCTAAAAGAAGACTTCCAGAACTGCCTCAGAAAGTTGTAAGAAAGATACATGTGTTCGAAGCAAGAGGGAATAGTTTGAGAGGGATTAGTGGTAATGTCATTTATCATAATAAATTTTTATATTCTTCCATTTTTAGTTCTTATTAGTACATGCTTATAGTACATAATGATTAGATGCCTCATAAGGAGTTGGTATACGTACATAACACATCCTAACTTTTATTCCATCTCCCCTTCCCTCTTCTCCCTCTCAATCTCAAGGCCCCCTTGGCTTTTGCTAAAGATCTACCTCCCCATTTCCTATTATCTATTTTTATTTTGTTCTTCATTTATATTTGGGTTTTTCATATAAGAGAAACCATGCAATATTTAAGCTTGTGTGTCTGATTTATTTCACTTAATATTATGTTCTTTTTTTATTTTTATTTTAAAGATAAAAGGAGGGAAACATTAACAGACATACAACATTTTACAACATATCACAAGCACAGTACAGACAATACAGAATTACAAACAAAGTGGT
>NW_004955534.1:965265-972124 GCF_000276665.1 Chinchilla lanigera | reverse complement strand
AAAGGGGCCAATCAAACTCACTGGAAGAATGACAGCCTCTTTAATAAATGGTGCTGGAAAAATTGGCTCAATACCTGCCAAAAACTGAAAATAGACCCAAACCTATCACCATGCACCAAACTCAAGTCAAAATGGTTCACAGATCTCAATATTAAACCAGAAACACTAAATTTATTGGAAATATTATGTTCTTAAACTGCATCTATTATTCTGAAAATGACTCATTTATTCTTCTTCATAGTAGAGTGTATAAATACATATCTCCATTGTGTATAAATACCACACTTTCTTTATCCATTTGTTTGTTGATGGACATATGGGTTGCTTCCAAGATTTCATTGTTATGAGTTGTGCAACTATAAACATGGGTATGCACGTATCACTATAATATGTTGTCTTTAACTCATTTTAAAAAATACCCAGCAGGAGAATAGCTGGGTCTAATGGAATTTCTAGTTTTAGCATTTTGAAGAATCTTCATGTTGATTTCTTTAATGGTTATACAGTGGTACCTCGTCTCATGAACTTAATTCTTTCCATGATTCTGGCCTCAAACCGAATTTGATGAAAATGGAATCAAATGTCCCCATGGGGTCGACATTGAATCTAACCACTGAATTTGATTCAGTTTTCAACCAGCTTTCTGAGTTCTACATATACTCTAGATATTAGTCCTCCATCTGAGGAATAGCTGGCAAAACTTTTTCTTCATTCTGTAGTTTCTTCACTCTGTTGATGGTTTCCTTTGTTGTGCAGAAAATTTTTAATTTGATATGACTCATTTGTTGATTCTTGGTACTATTTCTTTTAAAACTGGGGTTCCATTTGGAATGTGCTTGCCTATGCCTATGCCTATGCCTTTAAGAGTTTTACCTATTTTATCTTCCAGCAGATTGTTTCTGTTTTAACATGTAGCTCTTTGGTCCAGTTTGATTTTAGTTTCTGTTTGGTGAAAGACGTGGGTCTATGTTTAATCTTCTGCATGTGGATAGCCAGTTTTCTCAGCACCATTTGTTAAAGAGACTTTTTGCTCCAGCTTAAATTTTTGACACCTGAGTCAAAAATCAGATCGCTGCATGTACCTGGGGCTGTTTCTGCATCCTCTATTCTGTTCTATTTATCCCTGTGTCTGCTTTTGTGCTGGTACTGTACTGCTTTTATCACTGTAGCAGTGATAGTGATGTAAGTCTAGGATTGTAATGCTTTTTGCTTTGTTCTTGTTGCCCAAGATTTCCTTTGCTAGTCTAAATCTCTCCTGGTTCCATGTGAATTTTAGGCTTGTTTTCTCTCTACTGTGAGGAATTCTATTGCTATTCTGATTAGGGTTGCATTACATCTGTATATCAGTTTTGTAAGCATGGCCATTTTGACAATATTTGTTATGCCTAACCAGGAACAGGGAATGTCTCTCCATTTTCTTATGTCCTTTTTGTTCTCCTTTTTTCAGGTTATTGTCTTTGTTGCAGAAGTCATTCACTTCCTTGGTTAGGTTAATTCCAAAGTAGTTTTTCTTAATGCTGTTGTGAATGGTACTGTTTTCCTAATTTCTTTCTTGGAGTGCATTACTGCTATACAGGAATGCTACTGATTTTTGTGTGTTGATTCTGTATCTTGTTAACAGTATTGAATTTGGTTATTAATTCTAGAAGTCTTTTGGTAGAATTTATGTAGGAAGGATCATGTTATTTGCAAGTAATAACAGTTTCACTTCTTCCTGTCTTATACACATCACTTTATTTTTCTGTTTCCTGATTTTTCATCCCAATGTTTTGAGTACTATATTGAACAGGAGAATTGACAGTGTATGTGTTTTTCTTGTTCCTGATTTTATAGGCAAAGCTTTCAGCTTTTCTCCACTTAATATGATGTTATCAGGAGGTTTGTTATAAATGGCTTTTGTCAGATTGCGATAAAGGGCTTCTGTATCTATTTTCTTTAGGACTTTTTTTTTTATCGTGAATAGATGTTGAGTTTTGTCAGAGGCTTTTTCCTGCATATGTTGAGATAATCGTGTGATTTTGTCCTTGCTTCTGTTTAGGTGATGTACAGATATTCCTTGTTTAATGACCTATCTGGTTAATGATTGCTCAAACTTATGACTGAGGTGCACTGTTCAGACTTATGACGCGCCACTCAGCCTTATGACTTGTCTTTTTTTGGGAATCGAAAATTTGTACGTATTGTTTATAGAGCCTCAATGTCTTTTTTGTACAGTGTTTATATAGTAGTATATTTTTTGCTGATTGTACTGTTCAGCACAGTCATATAGTTTTATGTTTTGTTATACATTACAGTACTGGATGTAAGTTTTGCAAAACTAAGCATAATCATTAAATTGAAATTTCCTTTGAACATTTTTTTATTCTGAATATCATAATGTACATACTATATACAATTCCTCATTTAGGGACCAATTCATTTAACCCAGTAGGATAAACAGAGACTGATCGTTAGAGAGGGAATGTCTGTGTTACATTTATTGATTTTCAAATCTTGAATCATACTTGCATCCCTAGGAGAAAACTAGTTGATCACTATGTATGATTTTTGATAATTTGCTTCATTCTGTTTGCCAGTGTCTTTGTTGAGGATCTTTGTATCTATGCTCACTAAAGAGATGAGCCTATAGTTCTCTTTTTTGGCTTGGTCCCAGTCTGGTTTTGGAATGAGAGTTGTATTTGTTAGTGTTTACTAGAGAAATGGGTATAATACAAAATACACAAATGTATAAGAATTTCCAGATTGGCTTATGATGGCCACCCACAGAGTTGGCTGTGAAAGAGTGCAAAAGGTCAGTCTTTGCACTGGGAATCGAAAATTTCCAGTCAAAGGCCTGGAGCTCAGTCTACTGTCCTGTGTGAGTCCATATCAGGACACGGAAGAATCTGTGTCAGAAGACTGAAGAGTCTCTGTCAGAGGGTTGAAGGGCTGATGCTGGAGACTGAAGAGTCTACTCTGAAGGCCAGAAGATGACATCCAAGGCAAAAGCGAAGACTGGAGTCCAGGAAGAGGATCCTCTCATGCCCCTACCAGTAACTCTCCTTAAATATCAGTTGAGATAAGGGGGCAGTGTCTCAACTGTGTGCAGGGAGCTTTTAGCCCCCCAAAACTGGGTAAGTGCCTGAGGGAATAAACATCTGTGTCTTCTAGGTAGACAAAAAGATCATCCTTGGGAGCTGGCCAGGCTCACAGGGAGTTTCCCTTCAAGTCAGGGTGTCCTGCCAAGGCATCCCAACATTTAATCTTTAGATCAAGGCCACAGCACTGTGTTATGAGCAAGGAAGGGCTTTTCCATACTTAATTTTAACCCTCTAGGGTAACACTGGAAACCCTGGAGAAATTCTTTTTTTTTGTCTTTTTGAGACAAGGTCTCACTATGCAACTCAGGCTGGCCTTAAGCTCAGTTTGTAGACCTGGCTGGTCTCGAACTAGCAACAATCCTCCTGCCTCAGCCTCCCGAGTGCTGGGATTACAGGCATGCACCACCACGCCTGGTTCTGAAGTAGTTCTGTGGCTCAATATTAAACAATTAACCCCTTCTCAAAATGGCTCCTGATTAAATCCTCTCAAATATGGAGGGCATTGCACTGAGTTTCTTCCCAAAATCTGGTCTGCTGTGTGGAATGTCACTTGCAGAGAAAAATCTCTGCACTGTTTTTTGAGGTTTACAATAGCTGTGGGCTTTTCTTGGGGCTAGTGTTGCTGGCCTGGCCTCTTTTTCTTCTTAGCGCTGCTGACCATCTAGGCTTACCTTCTCTCCTACGGCACTGGATTGGTCTATCTTCAGTTTGCTCTGCTGGTGCCTCTACTTCCCTGTGCTGAGGAGAAACAAAATCCAGTGTGGGTATAGAGTTGGTCAGAGACTGAAGCAAGGACAAAAAAATGGGTGTGGAGTTGGCTGGGAGCAAGTGTGGCTCAGCATGGTGGCTGTGGAGAGTGAACCAGTTAGCAACATGCAGTGGATGGTGCATTGACTTCAGGAAAGCAGCACAGACTTGGCCTGGAATTCATTGTCTAAATTTTTAAGTTTAAACATTCACTGTATATTTCAATCACATCTCATATGAGTCACGTTCTTGCACTGTCCCAGAGAGGACAGTGTACCAGGAACCCCTTATTGAGCTGGTCACCCAGCCAAAGACCAAGCCAATGTCCATTGAGTGTTCACTATGTGCAAAGTTTTTGTCTAGTTTTAACAGTTAGATGTTCATTAGAACCTCACTATGATCTATGCAGTAGATCTCTATTCTATGTTATACGTGAGTAATCTGAAGCTCAGCATGGTTATGATACTTGCTTTTGGTAAGACTGATTAAAGCCTGAATCAATTCCCACACATTTCAGAGCACACACTTCACTATTATTACAAGCTACCTACCCATCATGCAGTACCACAAGCCCAGAAAAACAACTCAGTTCACAGATACTCTGTGGAGAACTTCCAGGACTGATGACAACAAAATAGCAACAACTATTTACTGAAAGTTAACTACATGTTGGGCACTGTGCTGAGCATTGCCTTATTTAGGAAGCTGCTATTACTACCCATATTTTACAAAGGAGGATGCTGCAGCTCAGAAGAAAGTGACTTGTTCAAGGTTGCAGCTAGGAGGCAGGGAGGCTGGCGTAGAGCCAGGCTGTGTACCTGCACAGCTATTGTTTCACTCTGCAAGTCAGGCTGCCTCTCCTGAAGCCTGCCACCCTCTTCACTTCTCAGGCCTTGATTCTAGCACACAAAAATTTAAAATTCTAATTCCTCAAAGACTTACCCTCTATTCTGGCTCTGGGGTCTTTCTCCATCAAGGCCTCTCTTCCTAGTGAGTACAAAATCAAGGCTCCACAATGGCCAGCACAGCTTTCCCAGCTCCCATTTTCCTCATATTTCTGTGGCTACTTATGAATATTCTTCTGTCACAGACAAAATGCAAGTATATGTAGATTTGGAGATTTAAAATAAAAATTTTCAGGGGCTGGGGATTTAGCTCAGCGGCAAAAGCGCCTGCCTGGCAAGTGCAAGGTCGTGAGTTTGGTTCCCGGTACCGGAGAAAAATCAAAAACCAAAAAAAAAAAAAAAAAAAAAAAAAAATTGCTAATTATTCTGAGTCAATCATTTTGCCCCTTATACATGTATTGAAACATCACACTATTCCCCATAAATATGGGTAACATTATGTGCCAATTAAAAATGACACTTTAGAAAGCTGAAATGGGGGAGGAAAGTCAAATGCAGCAAACTAATTATTCCACAGTTATATACCCCAGAGCTGGCAGAGGTGTTAAGAAATCTTTCAGCTTAGCTTCTTTCTTTTAAGCAGTATTTTCCCTATTTTGTAGATAAAAGAATTGTGGTTCTAAAGGAGTGTTCAAGGCCATTTCATGGTTAATAGACAAAATTAAATAAGATCCTACATTTTGGGGGGGATGGGAGACTTGGTGTGTTGCCCAGGCTGGCCTTAAAGTAAATAAGACCTCCTGCCTCAGCCTTCCAAATAGCAGGAATTACAGTCGTGCACCACCAAGCCCTACTTAATAGGCTAAACTTGGACATTGTCCCAACAGTTTAGGGTAATCTAACAACTGTGTCTTCTCACCCTATGTGTTCTAACAGGCTGTGGTGCTGCTAAGGCCCTTGTATATGCTAAGCAAGTGCTCTACCACTCTCAGCCCCTAAAGAATCTTTTCAAAGCAGCTATAGCTTGTCTTGAAATCTCACTGGAGATCGTCCTCTCTCTGACACCTCTTCCCTCTTTAGATTACTTCTCTGTTCTAGGAGTTTACATCCCATACAACATTCTGCTTGGGAGAGACATCTACCCTCACTTGTAGAAGTTTGAGTCCGATGAATCTGAGGTAGGCTGCTTCAGTCAGGCAAGAGGAGTTCTTAAGTGTCATCCCTGAACTCTCAGACACTCCTCTGACCCAGTCATTCAGACAAGCATGGGATAAGTTAGGATGGATATTGCAACTGGGAATAAAATCAGATTTGGAGATCCTGATCCAGAATAGACAGTCCTGCAACCCAAAATATCTTATACTGCATTATTGATCCATCCATCTATCTATCCATCCATCCATCAAATTTCAGTCAGGAAAGTCCTGTAGTATAGTTTAGACCAGGGACTCTGGAGTCAGCCTGTTTGGGTGCCCCCACCACTTGCTACCTATCTAATCTCAAAGAAATCACAACACCTCTGTCTCACTTTCTACATCTATAAAATGATAGTAATAAGAGGATCTACCTCATAGTCTTGTTGCAAAGATTAAGTGAGCTGGTGCTTGTTAAGCTCTGGCTCACAGTCAGCACTAAACAAGTGCTGCTTTAGCTATAATCATTAATTATCTGGTAGATCCCAGGCTTCCTGTCCTCATGTTGATTTGACAAAATATGGCCCTTTATGGCAGGTCAGCAAAATATTCAGCCTTGGTGCTCAAAGGATAAAGCATCCAAGTACTGTAATTTTCATGTTAGAGCTCCTTTATGTCTTTGGTTAGATTAATTCCTAGGTATTTCATTTTTCTTGAAGCTACTGTAAATGGTATTGTTTTCATAATTTTATTCTATTCTCATTGAGTACAAATTTGCTGAATATCCAGGACTGGTTTTCCCACCACTTTATCCCAGAGACAGAGAAATATTGTTTGGAGAAGGATATCCCATTCAACATTCTTTCGCTGCTTGACAATACACCAGGTCACCCCCAAGTCATGGATGATTTTCATCCCAACATCAAAATAGAGCGCCTGCCACCACATACTATGATACTCATTCAAAACAAGTGCCAAGGAGTTATTGGGGATTTCACAAAATATTATTTGTGTCACACTTTTCTTTTTTTTTTTTTTTTTTTTTTTTTTTTTT
>NW_004955534.1:928321-959300 GCF_000276665.1 Chinchilla lanigera | reverse complement strand
CCACTCTCGGACCCAGGAGCCCTGCCGCTCCCGGAGAACTCGCTGCCTGGGCTGTGTCACACTTTTCTTGAGGTAGTGAAGGCAACTGATGAAGAAGAAACAATCTTGTGACAATTTTGGAAGGACTATAACTTCTACAAGGCCATAAAAAACATCAGCTTTGCTTGGTGTGAGGTTTTGGCTGTCACCATGAATGGGGTGTGGAAGAACCTTTGCCTGCAGCTTGTTCATGCATTTCATGGACTTGAGAAGATGGATAAGGTTCTAAATAGGTCTTCAACAATTTAGTGACCCTTAGCAAGAAGCTGGTGATTGATCTGCAAGATGACAACTTCATTTAACTCCTTGCGGTGCTTAGTACAGAGGACCTGATGGAATTAGACACCCAGAAAAAAGAGGAAGAGAGACAAGAGGAAAATGTAACTGAAGAACCAAAGAGATTCACAGCACGGAAAATGGCAAGGGGATCTTCTTTACTGTTAGTTTTGGAGGCACAGGACCCCAAATTAGAACGATACACAAAGGTTGTAGCAACTGTTCAGGATGCTATCCAGTGCTAGAATCATGCATGATGAAAAAGAAAGAGCTACTACTCAGAAATCACTGGATCATTTCCTCAAAAGGGTAGACAGAATGGAATCCATCAAAAAACCTGTGTCATCAACATCAGATGTGAATGAAATTCTATCTTGCCCCCATCTCATACTGCTGATAATCTGTAGTTCTACCATCTCCTGCCTACCCACTCTTCTCCAGTTATTCTCTTCTTGTTAGTTCATGCCACACAATCCCAGTTGTACTGTACTGTACCACCCTTTTAAGGTAACTGTAAAAGTAAAACTAGTTTATTTACAGTATTTCTATGTGTGTGTTTGGGTCTTCCATGCTTTACAATGTATATTTGGGTCAAAGGTGTATAACACTCACTTTGTTGGACTTGCACACAAATCCAACTTAAGAACATTCTCAGGACCAGGGATGTAGCTCAGTGGCACACATGCCTGCCTGGCAAGCACAAGGCCCTAAGTTCAATTTCCGGTACAAAAAAAGGACAAAAGAAAAAAAAAAAAAGAACATTCTCCCAGAATGGAATTCATTCATAAATTGAGAATTTAATACTCTGTTGAGAGGGGTGGAATAGTTATCTATGAAGTTCATATGTTAAGGGTGTGGTTCAGCTCTAATATTTCTTTATTAATTTTTAAATTGACCTATCTATTTGTGAAAGTCGGGTATAAAGATCCCCTATTGTTATTGTATTGGTGTATATTTGATCTTTTAAATTCAGCAGTTTTTGTTTTATTAAGATAGGTGCTCCAGTATTTGGTGCACATTTATCACTGTGATCTCTTCTTGTTGGATTGTATCCTTAACTTGTATGTAGTGACCTTCTCTGTCTCTTCTAATCAGCTTTATCTTGAAGTTTACCAAGTCTGAGGTTAAAAGTGCTACCCGGCTTGTATTTGAAGTCCTGGTGGATGAAATATTGTTTTCATGCTTTAATTTTTATTCTATAAATATTTTTTGGATTAGATGAATTTCTTGAATGCAACAGACTGATACTGTTTTTCTGATCCACTCTGCCCATCTTTGTCATTTAATTGGGGGCTAAGGCTGTTAACATTGAGAGATACTGCTGAGATATGTTGATTATTTGCTGTTATTGCTGTTTTTCCCTGTTTGTGATTCCTTTATTTTTATTTTGCTAACATTCTTATTGTTATTTATCCATTGGGTTTAATTGGAGCTTTTATTTTCTCTGGGTTTTTAGCTGTATTGGTTTTATTGCTTCTGTCAAGATTATTCTTAAGTATTTGTTCGAGTGCGGGTTTAGCCCTCAAATGGCTTTTTGAGCTGGACTTTTCATTGAAATACCTTATTTCTCCATCTATCTTGAAGGATACTTTTTGCTAGATAAGTTAATTTGGGTTGAAAGTTATTTGCTGTAAGGCCTCAAAATACTTCACTCCCAGCTCTTCTAGCCTTTTAAAAAATTTTATAGAAAAAAGGTAAAACAAAATTTCATAACAAGATAATAGGAGAATAACAATAGTTAATACTTTACATACTGTTATCTTTAAACTAGTTACTCAGAGTACAAGATATGGGCATAAAATATTCTCCAATCGATAGTAACACCAACTTTTCTTTTTTTATAGCAGCACAACTTGTAATAGCTAAAACATGAAACAACTCAAATGCCCATTAACTGAGGAATAGATAAAAAAGATGTGGTATTTTTATATAAAGGAATATTACTCAGCTATAAAGAAAGATAAACTTGAAGCCTTTATAGGTAAATGGATGCAACTACAGACCATATTCATAAGTGAAATAAATCAATCAGACTCACATGTGTAAACATCGTATTATCTCCCTAGTGTAAGAGCCTGAAAGAGCAAATAAAATCGGAAAGATACAATAGATATTGTGAAAGGGAAAGAAACTGCTCAAAAGGAAAGAACAACTGGGATGAGGGAAAAGAGAAAGGAAAGAAAGAAGGAAGGGAAAAAGTATGTATATGTAAGTACACAAGATAGCTAAGATAATTGTATTACAAATTTCTACTGGTTTATTGAAAGGAAGAGTTAATGTTTAATTGTTTGATCACTCTTACATGTCTATATCTGATTATCTGAGTAACCAATTTGGAGATGACAATATATAATCCAACAGCCATTGTTAATTTCCTACCATCTTCCTTGAAATTCTGTATAATTGTTATTGTTTTTGTGTGGTTTTACTTATGTCTTTGTATTTGTAAATTTGGTTTTTTTTCTTTAAAATTAAAAAAATGAAAAATAAATAAATAAAGGAAAATATTTAGGCATAAAAATACCCTTCCTTTTTTATATAAAAAAACCCCCTGTGAATTAATAGTATTTTGAGCGGGATTGCATTAAATCTGTATAACAATTATGGGAGTATGGGCTTCCTTTTCTATGAACTAAGGCACTAATAGTTTAATTAACTTACATTTTTTTCCCTTTTCCCTTCCTTCATTTCTTCTTTCTCCCATCCTGTTCCTTTTAAATAATTTCTTCCCATTTTATAATATCTATTGTACATTTTAGACGTTATTAACTCTTTTAATTTCTCACACCAGGGAGACAATATGATATTTAAACATATGAGTCCACTTTACTTCACTTAGGAGTATGGTCTCAAGTTGCATCCATTTACCTATAAAAGTCTCAAGTTTATCCTTCTTTATGGATGAGTGGTACTCCATTATGTAAAAATGCCACATCCTTTTTATCCATTCCTCAGTTGATGGGCATTCAGGTTGTTTCCAAGATCTAGCTATTACAAATTGTGCTGCTATAAACATTGGTGCACACATATCACTGAGGTATGAAATTTTTAATTCTTCTGGGAAGATACCCAGAAGGGGAATAGCTGGGTCAAATGGGACCTCTAATCCTAGTTTGTGAGGAATATCCACACTGATTTCCTCAGTGGATGCACCAGTTTACACTCTTACCAACAGCGGAGAAGGGTTCTTTCTTCCCCACAGCCTCACCAGAATATTTTATTGGTTGATTTCTTGATGGTAGCCATTCTTTCTGAAGTGAAATGCAATCACAGTGTTATTCTAATTTGCATCAGTCAAATGACCAATGATGTTGAACAGTTTTTCATGAATTTATTTGTCATTTGTATTTCTTCATCTGAGAAATGTGTATACATCTCAGATGCCCATTTTTGGATTGAGCTTTTCAATTTGGGGGGTGTCTGATTTTTTCAATGTTTTATATTTTCTAGATAGAAGTCCTTGTCTGAAGGACAGTTGGCTAAAACATTTTCCCACTCTAAGATTGTCTTTTTACTCTGTTGGTGATTTCTTTTGATGTGCAAAAGCCTTTTAATAAGATGACATCCAAGTTGTTGATTCTTTGAAGTATTTCCCATGCACTCTGGGTTTTGTTCATTAATTCTCAGCCTATGCTTATATCTTCAAGATTTCTACCTTCTTTCTCTTTCTGTAGATTTAGTGCTTCCATTTTAATATTTAGATTTTTGACAGTGTGTTGCCCCAGGCTGGGCTAAACCCTGGACACCTTCAGGAAGCCTGGAGAGTCTGAACTCTGCCTCCCTGACCAGTATGCAATGCAGGTGAATCCTCGGGCACCCTCTGGGGCCCTGGGTGGTTACCCGCCACACCAATAGTGTGTGGGCCTGGGCTGGGCTGAACGGCAGGCATCGTTAGGAAGCCAGGAGAGTCACAGCTTTGCATGCCTGACCAGCGTACAAGGCAGGTGAAATCTCGGGCACCCTCTGGGGCCAAGGAGGCTCCCTCTCACACCCATAGTGTGTCTTCCATGCCTGGGTTGGACATCAGACACCTTTAGGAACCCGGTGAGCTACTTTGGTGCCTCCCTGACTAGGGTGAGAGGCACGTAGATCCCTGGACAACTTCTGGGACCTTGGTGGTAACTGCCAGAACAACTCACACCCCCCGGCAGCTCAGCTGATAACTGAACATAGTGGCTTTGGGGAGTTCACGCTGACCACTCCCCTTCCAGTCTGGAAAACAGGCTCTGTCCTGGGCAATATCTGAAGCCTTGGAGAACTCATCCTGCATCCTCCCGACTCTTGTGCAAGCTGGACCGAACCCCAGACAGTCTCAGGAATGCCGGAGAGCCTCCCCCACTATTCCCAAGAACTCCTGGGAGACAATTGAATGCAAGAAAGGTTGGGAGCATCTGGGACCCCACATTGCCATCACTCACCAGCACAGGAGCTACACTGAGCACTGGGTATCTTCAGACTCTCGTCCTGCCACTCACATACAATCAGGACAGTGAGACTGCACTACAGGGAGTCTCTGATTCTTCAAAAATGACAAAACGAAGGAGCAAAATGCAATCCCAGACCTCCACACCACCCAACACAAGTCCAGGAGGCATCAACACAGAAGAGCCTGGAAGTCATATACCTGAAATTTCTGAAATGATAGCAACTGAAGTGAAGAAACAACTCCATCAGGTCATAGAAGACATCAGATCAAAAATAATGTCTCAGGTGTAAAAAGAAATGGCAGCAATAATGAAAGAAATGTTCAGTATATCCAAAGTTGACATTGACAAGAAAATAGAGCAGTAGAGACAACACATGGAAACCTTCAGTGAACACTATAGAAAAGAGCTAGAAGGTATAAAACACATGCAAACAGATATCCAGGAAATTCAAAATTCCATTGAAAGTTTGCAAAACTGCCTGAATGAAGCTGAACATACACTTTCAGACCTTGATGGCAGCATTGCCACGAATGAACGTGAAAGGAGGGATCTCTTAAAAACAACAAGGAATCAGGAAATAACAATTCAACAACTGCAAGATGAAGCAAAGAGAAACAATGTCAGATTAACAGGTATTAATGAAACAACAGATGGCAGCACAAATGACATAAAAAGACTATTTGCAGAAATAATAGCAGAAAATTTCCCAGGCATGGAAAAACAATCAGACATCCAGACAAGTAAAACATAGAATTCCAGTTAATCATAACCAAAATAAATCTACCCAAGACACATAGTGATCAAGATCCCTGAAACTCAACAAAAGCTCAGAATATTAAAAGCCGTTAGAGAAAAGAAACAGATCACCCATGAAGGAAAGCCTATCAGAGTGACGGCAGACTTCTCAACACAAACCATCAAGGCAAGAAGAGCTTGGAGTGAAGTATTTCAGGTACTGAAAGAAAACAACTTCCAACCCAGATTGATGTACTCTGCAAAGCTATCTTTAAAATTTAATGGAGAAATAAAATATTTTCATGATAAAGAACAACTGAAAGAATTCATGAGTGCCAAACCAATCCCACAAAGAGTACTAAAAGATATTCTAGAAAGAGATAAACCAGACCACAACTTCAAGAACAACAACAGAAAGGAACCACCAAGCAGAGCAAGCAATTAAACAGAGGGAGGATCCAATAGCAGGAAAATAGCATAACAAAGATAAGCCAGTAAATATCAGTTATAACCATCAATGTAAATGGTCTCAATGAACTCACCAGAAGAAGCAGACTAGGAGAGTGGATCAGGAAATAAAATCCAACTATATGCTGTATACAAGAAACACATTTAACTCCAAAGGAAATTCAAAGACTGAAAATTAAAGGATGGAAAACAATACTCCATGCAACAGGGACCCAGAAAAAAGCAGGCGTAGCTATTCGGTTTGCAGAAAATGTGAACTTCAAACCAAGAACAATCAAAAGAGATAAAGAAGATCACTACATACTTGTGAAGGGGAAATTTCAAGAGGAAGATGTTTACAATCATAAACACCTATGCACCAAATATAGGAGCACCCACCTATATAAGACAAATTCTAACAGACATGAAAAATGAAATAAGTAGCAACACAATCATAACGGGATTTAAACACACTATTGTCACAAAGAGACAGATCAACTGGACAAAAAACTGGAAAAGAAATAACAGAACTTAACCAAACGTGTGAACATATGGACTTAGTAGGACTTTACAGAGTGTTCCATCCAGCAGTATCAAAATACACATTCTTCTCAGCTGCACATGGGACATTCTCTAAAATAGACTATATGGTAGTACATAGAACATGTTTAAGTAAATGCAAAGGAATTGAAATTATCCCATGTATACTATCAGACCATAGTGCAATGAAATTGGAAACTAATGACAAAGGAAAACACAAAAACTCCATAAACAGCTAGAAATTAAATAACATCCTCCTGAACAACCAATGGGTCATAGATGAAATCAAAGTAGAGAGACTAAAAAATATTTATGATTAAACAAAAATGGAGATACAACCTACAGGAACCTGTGGGATACAATGAAAGCAGTCCTCAGAGGGAAATTTATAGTGGTGAAATCCCACCTCAGGAAAACAGAACAAGCACATATAAACAACCATATGCTGCACCTCAAGTTCCTAGAAAAAGAAGAGCAAGTCGAACGCAGAGCCCAAAGAAGGCAGAAAATCATAGAGGTCAGAGCAGAAATTGACGTAATGGAGACTAAAAAAACAGTACAAAGAATTAATGAATCAGCGAGTTGGTTCTTTGAAAGAATAAATAAAATAGTTAAGCCCCTAGCCAACCTTATCAAAAAAAGAAGAAAAGAAAAAACTGAAATAAATGCAATAAGGAGTGAAAGGGGTGAAATCACTACAGATCCTGAAGAAATTCAGAAGATCATCAGTACCTACTTTGAAAATATTTACTCTCATAGGAATGAAAACACAGAGGAAATGGGCGTATTTCTAGATACATATGAATTACCAAAGCTGAATGAAGAAGGTATAAAAATCCTGAATAACTCAATATCAGCCAGTGAAATTGAGAATATAATTAAAAACTCACCAGTGAAGAAAAGCCCAGGTACAAATGGTTTCAGAGCTGAATTCTACAAGCAATTTAGGGAAGATTTAACACCAATTCTTCTCAAACTCTTTAATGAAACTGAAAGGGAGGAATTCTCCCCAAATCATTCTTGGAGGCAAGTATTATCCTGATACCCAAACCAGAGAAAGACCCAACCAAGAAAGAGAACTGCAGACCAATCTCCCTCATGAACATAGATGCAAAAATTCTCAATAAAATACTAGAAAACAGAATACAACAAGTCATCAAGAAGATTTTACCCCACTACCAAGTGTGATTCATACCAGCAATGCATGGATGCTTCAATATACACAATTTAATTAATGTAATATACCATGTCAATAGAACCAAGGACAAAAATCACATGATCATCTCCATTGATGCAGAAAAAGCCTTTGATACAGTTCAACACTCATTCATGATAAAAACCCTACAGAAAATAAGAATAGATGACCTTACCTCAATCTGATCAAAGCCATCTATGATAAAGCAACAGCTAACATCATACTAAATGGTCAAAAATAGAAAGCTTTCACTTTAAAATCAGGAACAAGACAACGATGTCCACTGTCACCATTCCTACTCAATATAGTTCTGGAAATATTAGCTAAAGCAATTAGACAAAAGAGAGAAATAAAAGGAATAAGGATAGGAAAGGAAGAAGTGAAACTATCGTTATTCACAGATGACATGGTACTCTACATAGAAGACCCCAAAAACTCCACCCAAAAGGCTCATGGATTTAATAACAGATTACAGTAGCATAGCTGGATACAAACTTAACACTCAAAAATCAATAGCATTCCTGTACACAGGTAACAAACAGACTGAGAGAGAAGTTAGGGAAACCACACCTTTCACAATAGCATCTAAAAAGATGAAATACTTAGGAATTAATCTAACAAAAAAAGTAAAAGATCTATATGGTGAAAATTATAGTACTCTGAGAAAAGAGATCAAAGAGGATATCAGAAAATGGGAAGATATTCCTTGTTCATGGATAGGAAGAAACAACATTGTGGAAATGGCCATACTCTCAAAATTGTTGTACAGATTCAATGCAATCCCAATTAAAATACCATTAGCATACCTCACAGATCTACAGAAAACATTCCTAAAGTTCATCTGGAAGCAAAAGAGACCTAGAATAGCAAAAGCAATCTTGGGAAACAAAAGAAAGTCAGGAGCCATCACAATTCATGACTTAAAATTATATTACAAAGCTACTGTGGTAAAATCAGCATGGTGCTGGCAAAAAAAAGACCTGAAGATCAATTGAATAGATTAGAAGATACATATACAACTACAAACACACTCGGTCACCTTATCTTTGACAAAGGGGCCACACATGTTCAATGGAAGGAAGATAGCCTCTTTAATAAATGGTGCTGCAAAAACTGGCTTTCCACATGCCAAAGACTAAACTAGACCCATGTCTTTCACCATGCACTAAATTAAAGTCAAAATGGATCAAAGATCTAAATATTAAAACAGAAACACTAAATTTTTTGGAAGAGAAAGTAGGTAGAAATCTTGACAACAATGGGGTAGGCAAAGAGTTCATGAACAAAAATCAAACTGCATGGGAAATACTTCAAAGAATCAACAACAGGGATCTCGTCTCTTTGAAAAGTTTTTGCACATCTAAAGAAATCACTAATAAAGTAAACAGAAAACCTACAAATTGGGAAAAAATTTTAGCCAACTGCCCTTTAGATAAAAGAGTTCTATCTAGGACATATAAAGAATTTAAGAAAAATCAGGCCTCCCAAATTCAAAGACCCCATCCAAAAATGGGCATCTGAGATGAATACACACATCTCTAATGAAGAGATACTAAAGGCGAATAAATACATGAAAAAATGTTCAACGTCATTAGTCATTTGAGAAATGCAGATTAAAACAACACTGAGATTCCATCTCACCCTGGAAAGAATGGCCATGGTCAAAAAATCAACCAATAGCAAATGCTGGAGAGGCTGTGGGGAGAAAGGAACCCTACTCCACTGCTGGTGGGAGTGTAGACTAGTGAAACCACTGTGGAAATCAATTTGGAGATTCCTCTCACAACTAGGTTAGAAGTCCCCTTTTAACGAGCTATTCCCCTTCTGGGCATTTTCCCAGAAGAATTAAACACATCATAGCACAGCGATATATGTGCACTCATGTTTACAGCAGCACAATTTGTTATAGCTAAATCTTGGAAACAACCCAGATGCCCATCCACTGAGGAATGGATAAAAAGTTGTGATATTTTCATACAATGGAGTATTACTCAGCTATTGAAAAAGATAAACTTGAGGCTATTGTAGGTAAATGGATGCAACTAGAGACCATACTCATAAGTGAATTAAATCAGACCCACATGTGTAAACATCATATTGTTTCCTCAGTGTAGGAACCTCCAAGACTAGGCAAAACTCAAAACATACAACAGATGATAGGAAAGGGAAAGAAATTGCTCAAAGGAAGGAATGACTGGGATGAGGGAAAGAAGAAAAAAGAAAGAAGGAAGAGAAAACATAAATATATATATATGAATAGCTGCGATGACTGTATTGCTGATGTCTGATGGTGTATTGAAATGAACAGTTAATGCTCACAATTTTTTATGTGCTGATTGACTTTGCATGCTGTGTCTGGTGGTCTGAGCAACTTACTTGAAGGTAACAATATGCAATAAAAGTATAATGGTGAACTCCCACCGTCTTCTCTAGTGAAACTCTGTATTATCTCTAATGTTTTATCAAAGAATTATTTTCTTATTCTCTTTAATGGTTTGATCAATCTTTCATTCTTACTTCTGATAATCTGAGCAAGGTAGTTGAGGATAATGATGTGCAATGTAACAACCACTGTTGATTTATATTAATTTGTCTGAGTCCCTGTATCACTTTGAATGTTCTTGCTTTGATTTGTTTATGTTCGTGATACTGGTATGCTGCTTCTGTTCTATTTTTCTTTTGTTTGTTTTTTTCTCATGTACTGCTCTCTTTAAAAAAAATTTAGACTTTTGATCCATTCTGAGTTTAGTACATGGTGATAGACATGGGTCTAGTTGTAGGCTTTGGGCTGTGGAGAGCCAGTTTTTCCAGCACCATTTATTAAAGAGGCTATATTTCTTCCAGTGAATATGTTTGGCATCTTTGCCAAAGATAAGGTGGCTGAGTGTGTTTGGAATTGTGTCTGCATCTACTAATCCTTTCCACTCATCATTGGGTCTGTTTTTATGCCAGTACCATGCTGATTTTATCACAGTAGCTTTGTAGTATAATTTCAAGTCAGCGATTGTGGTGCCTCCAGCCTTGCCTTTGTTGCCCAGAATTGCTTTTGCTAGTCTAGGTCTCTTCTGGTTCCAAATGAATTTTAGGAATATTTTCTCTAGTTCTGTGAAGTACATTAATGGTATTTTGATCAGCAATGCATTAAATCTGTATACCAATTATGGGAGTATGGCTATTTTCACTCTGTTGGTTCTTTCTATCCATGAGCAAGGGATGTCTTTCCATTTTCTGATATCCTCTTTGCTCCTGGCCTTTAAAGTTTGCGTTGAGAAGTCTGCTGTAATTTCAATTGGTTTACCTTTATATGTTATTTTTTGTTTTGTTTTTTCTCTAACCACTTGTTAAATTCTGTAGGGTTTTTTATGGATATTTGGTAAATTAATAAGGATATGCCTTAATGAGCTTCTTTTTGCATTATATTTGTTCAGTGTTCTGTAAGCATTGCTTACTTGTATTTAAAATTATTTTGTTATATTTGGGGAAATTTCTTCTGATTCCTGTAAACCTATTAGTGAAATATCTGTGTTATCTTCTAATTCCAATTAGTCTTAGATTGTTCTTTTTATTGTGCTGTAGTAACTGCTGGGTAATCTTCTCTTGTCCTCTTATTTTCTTTGTGGCTTCTTTGACTACATCATAATTTTGTCTTCAATTTCAAATACTGTCTTCACATTGATCATTTCTGCAATTTGTGAGTTGTATAGTTATTTATTTCAGGTATTTATATCTGACATCTTTTGGGGGATTGTATATCTTTGTTGAATCTGTCATTCAAGTTTTAAATGCTTTTGGTTAGCTTGTCCAGGTTTTTGCTTATTTTCCCTGAATTCACCATGGGAATATTGAATGATATTGCTGTGAAATATTGGTGCATTTCTTCTTTGAACTTGTCTACTTTCTTCATCCATTCTACAAATTTTTCACACAGTTCCACTACCTGGTACAGGGACACCTCTGGTCATAAATTTAATTCATTCCATGATTCCGGTTGTGAACAAAATTCAGGGATTTCCTCTCTTTTTTGTCTCTTAGCTGCAGGGTCAATTTTGATTAAAAATCTGTCTAATGTCACTTTATTTTCCCTGCCTTGCATAACTCTCCAGAAATGGGAGACTACAATATCCTTCATCAGATTCAACATCTGTTCATTACAGTTATGTCGGGATGGTACTTCTCAAAGAAATCCTGGCATTCATTCCACTTTTCCATAATGGATTTTATCACATCACTGCTAACCACCTCCATGTCTTCCTCTTCCTCAGTGGCATGCTCCTCAACAAGTGCCTTATTCTGCCCACTCTGGAATTCAGCAATCAGAGCCTCTTTATGGTCCTCAATAACCTCCTCTATATCTGCACCACTGACATCCAGACCCATACTCCGGACACAATATCCACTACCTGTGCATCAGACCCTTCAAAGTCATGTTCAGTGACATATTCTGGCCAGTATTTCCTCCAGTCTGAGTTTAAACTCCAGTACATAACCTCTTCCCAGGCTTTGTCAGTGAGGTTGATGCAGTGGAGGACAATGAAATGTTTCTTCTAGAACTCTTTCAGAGTCAAGGACATCTCTTCAGTGTTCTTTTATCTTATTTGTAGCTTCTTTGAGACATTAGAACACTTTGTGAAGAGTGCCTTTGTGTACCGCTTCTTGAAGTTGCAGATCACTTGCCGGTCCATGATCTGCAGAAGAGATATTGTGTTGAGGGGAGGAATTGACCTTTATGAAGTCATACTCAGTATCCAAATAATCTACCAAGGCTGGAGGGTGTGCCAGGGCATTTTCCATCAGAAGAAGGCACCTTTCAGGTAGCTGGTTGTCAGACAGACATTTCTTAATAGTGGGTAAGGATATCTCTTACAGCTATTCCATGAACAATTGCCTTGTGATGTAAACTTTCACATTGGCCCTCAACATGACAGGCAGTCTGGCCTTTGTTCATATTCTGTTACTTGAATGTATGAGGGGTCTCAGAATGGTACACCAGTAGTGGCTTAATCTTCAGATTGACACTTGTGTTTGCGGCACAGCAAAAAGATCAATATGTCTTCATGGACTTGTGGCCTAGCAGTGCCTTTTCCTCCCACATGATATAGGTTGTGTTCAACATCTTTCACCAGAAGAGCCCTGTTTCTGCACAGTTGAATGTTTGTTGAGTGCTGTATCCTTTTGCTTTCATAAATTCTGCAAATTGTTTTTCATAGGCTTTTGTAGTGGCCTTGTCAGAACTAGAAGCCTCACCATGTCTTATCATACCACGGACGCCACTTCTCTTGTGGAATTGATGAAACCAGCCTCTACTGGCTTTAAATTTATCACTTGTAAAGGATTTTATTTTCAGTAAATCACTGTGCAATTTCCTGGCTTTTTCACAGATCATAGCTTCACTAATGCTATCACTTGGCAGCTGTTTCTGGTTCAGCCACACTAACAAAAGATTTTCCACTTCTTCCAGTGCTAGTATACTCTGCTTGGTTAACATTGTTATTCCTTTTGCCACATCAGCTCCTTTGATGGCATCTTTATTCTTCAAAATAGTTGAGATTGTGGCTTCGCCATTTTGTACTCTGAGGCCAGATTAGTCACACAAATACTATGCTCATGCTTTTCTACAATTTCCTTCTTCAATTCAACGGTTATTTTCTTCAAAACCTTCTTCTTACCATTCTTGCTGTGCACTTTCTAGTTACCTTTTTACCACTTTACACATCCTTTTCACTGTCATTACCACTCAGGATTTTCTTTTTACCACCTTGCTTGCTCTGCACATTCTTCGGAGCCATGCTGGACTAAATAATATTGTACAGAACTGTGCAAACTAAACAACACACAAAAAAGTCTTCACAGCAGGGGAGCACAGGTCTGTCTGTAACCATGATCTTGACAACAAGAAGCCATGACCATGCATCTGAGTGAAGAAGATGGCCACATCTGTGTTTGTCACTCAGTACAGAGTTTGGGAACACAAAACAGTTTTGCCAAATGCTTCTTTTCATGAACCAAATTGCTCATGAACAGAAGCATTCAAAAACTGAGGTATTGCTGTATTTGGTTTCCTCTCACTTTGTGACCCATTGCTATGGCTTGGGAGAGTTGGGAGACCTTGGAGGTCTTCCACTGTTTTGCTTTCTCATGCTCTTGTGTGTATGTATATCCATTATATATATATATATATATATATATATACATATATATATAATTTTTGGTACCCCCTCCTTTTCCTCTTCTTTTTGGGGAGGTACTGTGGATTGAGGGCTAGTAGAGAGAGGAGAGCTTGTAGTTTATATGAAGATTCTGCCTCCCCATGAAGTCTTTTTTAGCTTTGTATGTGCAGTGATAATATTTACTCCTTCTGTTTTTTCCTTTAAGTGATTTGGTCTCTGTCCCTGTGTTTTGCAGAAGGAATTACTTCTGATTATAACAGCATCAAATTTTCAGAGATGTTCTCTGGGCTTAACTGGATATTGGTCTTTAAGTCTGCCCCAGGATCCTACCTCCTTCATTTGTTAGGCAGGAAGGGTTGCAGCATGTATGGTTTGTGTCTGAATGTCCCCCCAAAACCACATACAGTCATAGGGCTTTTTCAGAGGTGGCTGAATCTAGAGTGTGTGATGTTGGGATAAAGGTTAGGTGATTAGTAAATCAGTCCACTGATTGGTTTGGCATAGTTCTGGCTAAGATTAAGGATGTGAGTGCTATATCCGCCCTAGGGTAGGTAACCTGCATGCAATATAAGGGACAGAAAGAGTCTTGTCTCCCCCTAGCTTGCTTGATTTTGCTGTCTTCTGCTGCCACAAACTGTTTCTCCTCTGTTTTTTGTTTTTTGGTTTTTTTTCTGGTACCGGGAATTGAACTCATGACCTTGCGCTTGCTTGCCAGGCGGGTGCTGTGCCGCTGAGCTGAATCCCCAGCCCCTCTCCTCTGGAATGCCCCTCTGCTAAGCCAATTATGGACTGAAACCTCTACAAACTGTGAGCTAAGTAAACTTTTCCCCTTTAACTTTAGGTGTTACGTATTTTGTCCCTGCAATGAGAGAAAAGTAACTAAGACAGCCTAGTACCCATGTCTTTGGTAATGGCCTGCAGTGTTGTTTATGACCCCTAAACAATCTGGATATTGGCATATATGTAACACCAATTGATGAAAATAACTATGTACCTTTGGCTAAATATTACAATCAACAATAACAAGACTATCAAGCACAAATTGGATAATGACAATCCTAATAACTAATACTACACCACATTTTATCATAGAAATAAGATCTATAGTTATAGATCAAACTCTAAGACAACTCAGGTATTTATATGCAGGAAATACCGGCTCAGTAGAGCAGTTTTACCTCCTTTTAAAATAGAACATTATTCAGTTGTAGTATGATATAGTTAACTACCTGCAGATTTATAAGGGTAAATAGTGTGGGTATGGAAGCAAGAAGAAAAAAGAAAAAGGAAATACATTATGAAAAATTAAACAATGGAAAATGGGAAGAAGGTGGTAAGATTGACATAAAAAGTCCTATTAAGGAGTAAAACCCAGCTAGGATAAGAATAAATTAATAGGGAATGGAGATTAGACTAGAGGCAAAGAAAATAAGAACACCACTCAGGAAACAAGTTGAAAGAGAGAAAGCAAGACAAGAAGACAGAGAAAAGTAGGACCTATTCAAACAAATAGAACAAAGTTATATTTAAAATGAGAGGAACAAAAAATGAGTGATACAACTACAAACTCCATTAAAGGTGCCCTTGTGGCTGTTCGTATAGCTTGGCACAGGCTTGGCAACTGCTGTCTCTGGCCAGCCAGGCCCCTCTCGCTGTCCATTGCAGGTCAGCCCACCTGACCACTTAGATAAATGGCCAAGCTTGGCCTGTTGACTTAGAAAGCTGCAGAAGCTGAGAGAGTCTTAGATCATTTCTATTTTATGGTCCTTCCAATATATTAAACAAAAAAGAAGAACTATCAAACATAAGGTGACAAAACTTGTGGTAACATATTCACACATTTACTGCAGAATGGCTTAATACAATACAATTTTGCTGTTTGCAAGCTTCATAGGTGCTATTCAGTATGGGTGGATTGAGTTTTGCAAGATGAAACATTTCTAGAGAATTGTTGCACAACAGTATGAAAATAGTTAATGCTACTGAGCTGTAAGCTCAAACATGACTCTGATGGCAAATGTGATGGTACATGCTATTCATGCAATTTTTAAAAATCTTATTGTGAATAGAATAGGAAAAGCATGAGAAAATGCAGAAGGTTATCAAATTTGTGGCAACACTTTTAATTAGATAGCAGTTTAGCATTATAATGTTATTTGCAAGATATACCCAGAATTTACAAAAAGCTAATTTGTACTGCAATCTATGTAGTGTGGTCTGGGAATAGAACATGAGCTTAAAGTTGTATGCTGGATGCTTTCCTTTGTCCAGCTCCATTCAGGAATCATTGAGAATATATGAAAAATAACCACTCTGTGAGATAATCTCAACCATCAAGTCCCTTCCTGAATAGGAAACATTGATCAATCTGCTTTCCTAGATGTCCTCTCCATGTTTCACCCTGACACAGGGCTTCTCAAAGCAGAAGGCTTCTCACATACACTGTCTACTCCATTCCACTTCTCAGATCTATCACTGCGGCTTGCAGAGGGGCATCATGAGCTTGCAAATTCACCTAAGAAACAGGAGAAGGCTGGGGATGTAGCTCAGTGGTAGAATGCTTGCCCAGCATGCCCAAAGCCCTGGATTTGATACATAGCACTGCAACAAGCAAACAAAGCAAACAAAAAAATAGTCTTTCCAAGCAAAAGCAATCATTACCCTTTAAGTCTTTTCCTTAGTCTTTTTCAGCCCTCCAAGCAGCTAGTTTAACCTTCTTCCATCACCCTTTGTATTACTATATCTAAGAAGATATCACCACACAGATACGGACCAGAGATATATGTGTTCTGCAGTAAAAGGCATGTGTTATGCTTTGTGTCTAGATGTCTCTCCAAAGCCTCATGCATTCATGTGGTGGGCTTCTAGAGTTTGTGATTAATTCATGGTTCAATGCTGGGAATGCTATAGCTGCCCTAGGGTGGGTAGCCTTAATACAATATAAGGGAGGGAAAAAGGATTGTTAGCTGCTCCTGCCTTTGTTGCTCTTGCTGCTTTTCCTATTTTCCACCTCCGTGAACTGTTACCCTCTGCCGTGTGCCATCCTGCCTTGGAGCCAACTGACTATGGACTGAAGCCTCCATAAAAAGTGACCTAACCAAACATTGCCTTCTTTAATATTGGGTGTCAGTGTTTTATCTCAGCAGTGAGAGAAATGTAATCAAGACAGCATGTGCATGTGCACGTGTGCACACACACACACAATTTTGCATGTGCTTTGTGTGTAGTTTATGGAGCTCCTCTGAATTAACAAGCCCATCCTTATACTCCCTTTCTCTATATAAGACTTTCTGCACACTAAAGTCCACAATCCTTGATAGAAGGTTCTTAGCCACGATAGTTTGAGATCACCAAGGTCATATTAACATAAGGGTCTCATAATAGTTCAGTGATTTGCTAGTGGTTCATCATATTAGGACAACATATTAAATTTGAACTTGACTCAAACTCCCAACTTTTCCAGACTGAAAATGTGAGGATGACCTCCCACACTCTTTCTGACTTAGTCTCTCAGATATTCCAGTTATTTGAGGACACTGTATAATTGACTCAGCACATAAGCAAATGTAATTACTCACAGAATCTTTCTGGAGACATTCTGTATGAACAGAAAATATATGTAAGTTGTTCTGCCTTTGAGAAATCACTACAAGCCACACATATGGGAAAATACATTTGAGGGTTGCTAAACTTCCCTCCCCCATGTACATCCATGGACCATCCTGTCTCACTTGCTTTCTGGCTTCTGACTTGGGCTCTTCTTTGGAATATTCTCTATGATGTAAGAGTCTAAAATAAAGCTGGTCAGATATTTACTTCTTGTCCTTTTCTCTTTCTGGTTGATATTTTCTGTCCTTGCCTCTCTACACTTGGGTTCTCCCATTGTGGATCTATAATCATATTTCTACCGGGTTTCTCTACCATACTTCTTTGTCATTTATTTTCATGTGCCCTGTATTATACTGTTCTTCATTTTTAAATCTTTTCTCCACCCACCCACCCACAATCATCCCCTTCCTGGGCCAGCTGATGGTTCCCAGCATCTCTTCAAATGGGCTTTGTCTTACCCTTCTAAAGAGTTTCATGTGGCTTCACAATATACATTCACATTTTGATCATGATACCCAGGTTTCTGCTTTGCAAAATATGAAAACAAAAAGTATCTCACAACTAAAGAAGCTGCATTGATGTATTTGTGAAAAGTCTAGTTATGACTATCCTTCTAGCCTCTATTGGCTCCTGCCAGTTACAAACCTCCCTTTTCACTCTTTTCCCACCTGTCCCATCCTTTAGCTGCAGAGTTAAATGCTAGGACATTCTATTTGGCTAAAGAAAAGAGGTCATCAGATTGAGCACGGAGATGTATATATGTATAAACAAAACAACCTCATTTCACTCTTCATGTAGATTTTTAGGTAGGTTACTCCTAACAACCATCCATTGGGGGGAAATGAAAGACTATCAGTTTACAAAACAGGATTATAGAAATTTGCAAAATGAGAACTAGGTAGAGAAACTCTTGGATTAACACTCTTCAGTGACCTAGAAGTATATTGAAAAAAGAAAATAATGTATTTTTAATAATGAAAACATGGTATCTCTATCTAGCCATTTTAGCTTAACAATGGCACATATACACTGTCATCTTTTCAAGGGCAGTACATTCTGAATCATTATCCCCAAAGCTTATTTTGTGGAACATGAGAGTCAAATATTCCTGAGTATCTCCACCCATCTGATCCTTAGGTCATGAGTTGGTACTTACACGGAAACTAGTTGCTAGTAGATGGAACAATTTGAAGTCCAATAGGTTATGTAGAAGAATATTATTAGATCAAGAGATTTAAGAACTCCAGATGTTTTAATTTGGGTAAGTGCAGCTACAAATTATGCCAAGGCATTAATACAGTAGGAAAGGTAGCTGGTGTTAGATAAGATTGTGGGAGAGGAGGTAGCCTGATTTGCCCTTTGAAGGAGTAGAGAAAATAGAGTAGTGAGGCAGCAGTGCTCAAAGCAAGGTGACAAACTCAGGGAACTAAATATTTGTCCTTGTTATGGACCAAATTGTGTCCTCATCCTCAAATTCATATGTTGAAGCACTTAGTCCCCAGTACCTTAGAATCAATTGTATTTGGACATAAATGTTTTGACGTGGTAATAATCTCTTTAATCTTACCCTTAAATTAAAATGAAGCCCTCAGGGTCGGCCTTAATCCAATCTGGCTGATGTCAGTATAAAAACAGAGTGGGTTATGTGAGGACACAGCAAGAAAGCAGCCTTCTGCAAGCCGAAAAGGGAGGTCTCAGGAATAAGCAGACCACCTGACACCCTGATCTTGGACTTCTACCTTCTAGAACTGTAAGAAAAATAATTTTTTGTTGTTAAAGCCATCCCATCTATGATTCTTTTTTGAGACAGAGTCACACGATGTAGTCCAGACTGGCCTGGAACTCATGATCCACCTGCCTCAGCTTCCTGAGTGCTGCGAGTACAGGTGTGCACCCCCACACTGGGCCAGTTTGTGATATTTTTATGACAACCCTTCCACACTAACACAGTCTGTTTTTTGAGCTCCTAGACTCGTAGGCTTCTTCCATCATTTGGGAAAGTCTCCATTTATGATTGTTGCTGGAAAGCAGAGCCTCTCCAATCACAGAAAATGTTGCATCAAGTTGGGGTTCCCTGCTCGGTGATGGCATTGCTAATGGGACAAGATGCCATGTCTAATGCCTCTTGGTGGCAACTGTGGTATGGACCTGAATGAACTATCTTGGATCATTGTCTTTGCACAGGCCTGGTCTTAGCTCTCTACCTCTCGCAGGAACGCTATAAGCTACTGAGAGCCTTTAAATAAATTCATTTCTCCCTGATCCGTTAGTGATGGTTTCTGCGGTTTACCATGAGGAACCCTGCTGGCTATGCTGGAAGTTTACACATATATCTTAGGAGTAACTCAACTGCAGGCATTCCTGGGTGTCAGATATTCAGAGCTGGATGAGCGGTGGCCTCGGGGTGCTCAGTAATCAAGTAATTTTGAGCAGTGTTTAGCCACCAGAGATGCTGGCAAGGAGGGCATCTGACCAAGTCTGAGGTGCTTTGCCTTTTTCCTTCCCTACTTTATTTTTGTTGTTCTTCTTCCTCCTTGGCTAACGCTTTGACTATGTCAGTAGGTACCACAAATGTTACTCAGCCTTACATGGGGCCATAAGAGTAAAACAAGCTGTGGGTCCTGCTCAAGTTGGGCTCTATTGGAATGGAAAGTTGCCTTAGAATGGGTTTCCTCTTGATGCCCAGCCCTTCTCATACTCAGCTATGATGAAAAGAAGATAATAATAACATTATTTCTGTGCAAACTGATTCTCTACTACTTGAAAATGAAGGGTCAGCCTGGGATGCAGTGGCAGTTCTAGAATATCTATATAAGAAGATAGATATATCTATTAAGGTTACTGGTGGAAGGCAGAGAAATGGGTCAAGAAGGAGGAGACACCAGTGGTTAGGAGACTATCTTAAAGCTGAGTTTTTATGGTAAGCACACTACTTCTATTTCTAAAGTATACAGTAGAGGCGTTGAGATAGTAAAAGTCTCTAATACACTTTTTCCTCACCCTTTACCTTATATTTAAAAGCACATGTTATCCTCATCAAGAAAATTTTTACTTTTGTTTGAGGGTGACTATGGGAGACTGACAGAGATAAAAGGGTCTGTATACTTCTCCCAGAGAACTCCTTGGGGGCTACATCTAGGGTTCCCAACTTTACTTCAGAAGTAGTTGTTCAACCTCAAGTTCGATTTTTGCTGTTAGGAACTTATGCTGTTCCTCTGCCATCTGCCTGGGGCCTGACTTTCTAAACCATTCCTCACTATTCTCTCAAGCACAGGATTCCAGGCTTTTGTGGCTTCATCTCTTGGCCCTAGAGCATAGTCCTTAGCCGTTCTTTTTTCAATGTGACCTCAGGCTTGCCCAGCTTCGGATACTTCTTCCCTTCCTCCGACATGTATTGTCAACTGTCCTTGCCCACTCAATTCTTGCCAGGAGAATCCAGGCCTGACAGCGAAACTAGTCCTCTAGCAACAGCATATCCAACTAAGGGATAATTCAAAGCTATTATTTCTTCTTTCTGAGAACTCAGTAGGGCTATTTGGTTGGAAATGTAAAAATACAGAACAAAACAAAGAACCTGGGAGACAAATTGAATTTGGAGTAGAAGGCTTTCAAGTACTAAAGAACACATTATACTTAAAATAGACCCAATTCCTTGTTGAATAGTTGGCTTACCTTTTTTTATTTGACTTCTTATTAGGGGAAAAAAAGGTCAGCAGAGCATATGTTTCTATAGCAACCCAGCAGCCTACCCCTTGTAACCTATGAAATCATTTAATTGAAAGGCACAAGTAGGTCAGAGAAGAGCTTTATGGGAACCAGCTGACCAATGGTTATATAACTGGGTAACTGAAGGTCACAGCCCACTCACCCAGGAGGAGACAAGTAGCTATTGACAAGGGCCTGAGAGTATGTAGTACTCTCAGAAGGTGGCCACATGCGTGGGGAGTAGAAGGATAAAAACCCGAGGAAACAGAAGGCCTCAGGCTTGAGTCTGAAAAGTTTTGCGCTAACCAGACTATGTGGTCATTGCTGCTTTGCTACCCTGGCAAGGGTGAGCAGGCCTCTTTTTGGGGAGAAAGAAGAGAGAAAGGCCCATTTTCATTTTCCTATAGCCAGGTGTATTGGGATTAAGGCAACCTATGGACAAAAATATCAAACCCAAACAAAACCAAAACAAAACACAGTAAGACCAGGATAAGCATGGGATAGGTACAAGAATCCTAGGCTTGAGAACCTGGAAGTTTACCTGAGTTAAGAGATTAGCTCCAGTTTTCATTCCCCATGCCACAAAGCTATTGCAGCAGACACAAATTCCCATTATGCCAACCAGGGGCTACATACAAATCAATGATTAATACAAACAGTGCTGGAAATGAATATCCATGATTGGTTTCTTTTATCTCAGTGACACCTCTGCAAACCAGATGTAATAATCAATCCAGTTCCATCCACTGTGGTAATTGCAGAGCATTACATAAAGCAACTACTTTATTTTGCATTTGCTTGTGAAAATTGGGGTTGACTTAGAAATATTTTTTTTTCCAGCCTGGGCCATACAAGGAAGGAGAGAGAGGGAGATGCATTCTACTTTTCTCAGAATCCTACGAGAAGAAAGTCTATTACCTAATCAATAGCAGCCCATCAGAGGGTCCAGAGTCCCCAGCCTCACCAATCATTCAACTGTGGAGAGGCTAGTCTAGGATGCTGCTCAATGCTTGGACCCTAGAAGGAATTTCTTTGGCAAACCTCCCTGGTGTTTTCGAACCCACCTTCCTCTGCTGACCCATTCCCCAAATAGCACACCCACCCACTTTGTCACCTTTCATCACATTTGTCAGAGAGAAGTTAGGTGTGGAGGTCTGAAGAATGTATAACTTTGGGGGAGTGGTGGTGAGAGAGGTCAGTTGGGGACATCAACCAGAGCTACAGCACTCACACTTTGGCTGTAATACTGAAGTCTAGGGTCATTTCCAACTTGCTGAGTGACCTTCAGTCTTCTATGAGTCATAGTTTCAGCTGAGTCATAGGTAATAGGAGAGAGATTTTATTCTCTGTGCATAGGACTACTTCCTTATCTCCTCCCCGTGTTCTTTCTAGTTGAGGAAGGAGCTAAGCCTTCTGTTATTATTTTTCTGACATTCTCTGGCTTTGAAGTCATATAGATTTATTACTTACCATCTGGAAGTTACTTCATCTGTCTGAGGTTTAATTTCCTAATTTATAATTGGGGAATAAATTAGTACTTCAGACTATAGCATAGTAATATTTTCAGGTTTAAGTGAAATAAGTCATATCAAGAATTTCTCAGTCTCCGATGCATAGTAAGGGTTTGAAGAGTGTAAGTTGTTATTAAATTATTCACAAAATGTAATTGAATGATGAAATCCAAACATCTGAAAGTCAATGCTGTGTAGAGGTCAACAGATTATTCCCCATGTAAATTACTAAACTTCAGTTTTAAAATCCATGTATTATGAATTTGCTTAGTGAGGATTATTTATCATGAATACTATCATCCTGGAAGGAAGGCAGTCCAATTTCTGCATTCTGAAAACTAAGGACCAATCCTAAGCACACATTGACCCATCAAAGGGCACAAACCAAAAAAGCTGTGTGTGGGGGGGCTGGAGGTTTAGCTCAGCGGCACAACGCCTGCCTGGCAAGCTCACGGTCATGAGTTTGATTCCCGGTACTGGAAACCACCCCCCCCCAAAAAAAAAACAAAAAAGCTGTGTGTGAAACACCATATGGGCTGCTCTCTGAGCCTCTGTAGCACTTCATGAGGAGTGCATGAGTGCATTAATTACCTTCTGCTTGGAAGGTTTCTGCTAGAGGATGGCTGTACCTCTGGGCTTTCTACATTAAGGATAGTGGAATTGTTTGTCCCACCGGGATGGAAAGATATTATCGTTCCTCACTGCAAGTAGAACCTCTCCTTTGGCCACCTAAGTGACCCTTGAGTTCTCTGCAGGCTTGATCTTAAGACCCTCAAAATGAAAACTATTTTGTTATTTTTTTTGTCTGGTAACATTAATGAAGATTCCTTTATTTCTTTATGTGTAATAAATCTATTTTTGTTCCAGAGAAAGAAAAGAATGTAAGTGAGCTTCTGTGAAGTATTACTAATTCTTTCCCACAACAGATTCAGAGAGCTAGAGAAGGGTGTGCTTTTAAAAGCCTCCCAAATCAATAAGAACTGATTTGCCACATAGGCTTTCAACCACGGGCACAGGAACTCAACAGGCTTCCAGTCTCCAGAGGCAGCCTGTCTTCCGCAGTGAAGCTTTGGTAATGGTGCATGTACACAAAGTCAAAAGTAGGATCAATGCAATGTTCGCACTGTTCCAGACAGTCATCAAAGAGCTATTGTGTGGGTGTGACTGGGGTACATTCATGTGCTCCAATTTCAAAAACTACTGAAGCACATAAGTAACTGATGATAAGGTGGGCCTGAGGGACCCCACTGTACATGCTAATGACAAAAATCACTGCTGTCTGCCTTCTCCAAGGGGTAAGTGCAGAGTGCCTGCTGTGCTTGGCTCCTCATAACAATTCAGGCCCTGGGGAGAAGGGTGCTGTAGCACAGGTGAGGCTACTTCATGTCCACTGATAAACTCAGGGACATGTTTTAAAGTTCAGTAACTTAGAGCACATTTCCACTTTCTCACCTTGAGAGTGGTGGGACACAGAAAGAGCAGACTTTCCTGGAATAAAGCAGCTCTAGAACTGTGGGATATTTAAAGTTTCTCAAATAGGAAGAAGATCAAGAGACAGAAGGAGTGGAGAGAGGGGAGGGAAAGGGGATAACAAAAGAATTGGGCTGTGTTGTGTACATGTACCAAATCCCCATACGAAATGTAAACATTATACATTGAAAACATGTATTAATAAAATTAAAAAATTTAAAAGTTGATCTCATAGAAGTTGAATATAGAATGATGGCTAGCAGAGGCCAGGGAGAGTAGGAGGGAGGGGAGATGGGAAGAGGATGGTCAATGTGCATCATTACAGTTAGAAGGGGGTAAGTCATTCTCATGGACTATTGCACAGTAGGGTGGCTACAGATAACCACAATCTACTGTACACGTCATATTACTTCCATGAGACTACCCAGCATCCCAGTGTTCCTCAGAAGCAAGGTTGAAACTCATGGACAGGGTTGGTAATCTGAAGAGTTGGATTTTAGTTTCAGTCATTCTCCCATAGCTCAATTTCTCCTAGGTTTAATATTTAATTTTCCAACTATACTAATAATGTAAGAAAACATATGGACATGCTTTGAAAGTTTCAATTTATACATAATAATGTGAACCAATTGCTTATAAAGTCTTTCACTACACACACACACACACACATGCACACACACACATGCATACACACACACACGGCATTTATTCTGTTAAGGTCCAAATCAGTATATACCTAGCCTTTCACCTTTGCACACTCCTGTTCTCAGTAACATTAGCCACACCAGTGAATATTCCTGATTTTTCTCTTTTCCTTCCTCTCTTAGCTCTAACCTCTCACTTTTGCTCCAAACTTAGAATTTGTTCACTCAGTAAATATTTACCGAATACTTGTCCTAAGAGCTGCAGATGAAATGCTAAATACTATAAACAAGGTCTTAAGTGTTAATAGTTAAAGATACATGTTAATTACAAAAGAAATCATTATTGTAGTTTCTATTTTTATGTTTGAAATCAATTGAAGATTTTTATGAATTTATAGGAAGATAAAAAGGCATCTTATCTCATAGAGCTTACATTCTAATGGAGAGATAAGAGAAAACAGTGTTTCAAATAAGCAGAATAATATAAGTAATGAAAAGCTCAATGATGAAAAGAAAACAGTGAAGTGACAGTAATGGGATTGAGTAAAGGGGATAATTTAGGGATTGGGAGGTTAGATCTTCCTGAGGAGATAACTTTTAAAGTAATAATGGAATGACAAGGAAAAAAATCAACAATGGAAAGATGGGGATCTTAAAAGAACAGCTAGAGCAAGATAGCTCTAATGAGCTTGATATGTTCAAGAGTTGGAGATAAGATAGTATGACTGATATAATGAATAAGAGTGAGACCTGATACAACATGCAGCCATAGAAATAAACAGGAGCACTGATATATAAAGCACATAGGGCATGATTCAGTTCTTTTGTATGTGTCAGGAAAGCCATAGAGAAGTTTTAAGTAAAAGAGTACCACAATATCATTTGCATTTTTGAAAGATTATTCTGACCACGGTGTGAAAAACAGAGAAAGATGGAGAGGGCAGTAAAGAAGAGAATTAAAGCAGAAAACCAGTTTAGAGGCCAGTGCCATCATCTTGGAAAGAAATAGTAGAATAAATTTAAATAATAGAACAACCTATGCTTGTCCTAATGGGGTGGTGGTTGGGATGGTGATAGGTGGATTGATTTGGGTTTTGTTTTTGAGCTAGAGAAAATCGGACTTGCTAAGAGACTGCAGGTAGGGGATAAAAGAACAGAAGGAATCAATGGTGACTTTTAGGGTTTTGGCTTGAGCAACTAGGTACTAAAGTGGAAAATACTATAACTGGCAGTGGGAGAGAATCAAGAGTACTGTTTGGGACATATTACCTTTAGATGTCATTAACATGGAGACCTGAATATATGTCTAGGGTTTATGGGAAAAAAGCAAGCTGAGAAACGAAAAGTTGGGTGCCACAAGGTTGGATGGGATTGCTAGAGGGAGTGTGCGTGCAGAGCAAGAGTCCCAAGACAAGACCTTAGGCACCATGTCAATAGAGCCAAAGATAAAAATCAAATGATCATCTCCACTGATGCAGAAAAAGCCTTTCATAAAGTCCAACACTCATTCAGGATGAACACCCTACAGAAAATAGGAATAGATGGCCTTTACCTCAAGTTGATCAAAGCCATCTTTGACAAACCAACAACTAACATTATGCTAAATAGTCAAAACTTGAAAGCTTTCACTTTAAAATCTGGAACAAGACAAGGCTGTCCACTGTCACCACTCCTAGTCAATATAGTTCTGGAAATATTAACTAGAGCAATTACACAAGAGAGAGAAATAAGAGGAATAAGGATAATAAAGGAAGAAGTGAAATTATTGTTATTTGAAGGCAACATGGTACTCTACATAGAAGACCCCCAAAACTCCACCCAAAAGGCTCATGGATTTAATAACTGACTTCAGTATAATAGTTGGATACAAAGTCACTGCTCAAAAATCAATAGCATTCCTATACACAAACAACAAACAGACTGCGAGAGATATTAGGGAAATCACACCTTTCACAATAGCATCTAAAAAGATGAAATAACTTAGGAATAAATCTAACAAAAAAAGTAAAAGATCTATACGGTGAAAATTATAGCACTCTGAAAAAAGACATCAAAGAGGATATCAGAAAATGGAAAGATATTCCTTGCTCATTGATAGGAAGAACCAACATTGTAAAAATGGCCATACTCTCAAAATTGTTGTAAAGATTCAATGCATTCTCAATTAAAATACCACTTGTATACCTCACAGATCTACAGAAAACATTCTTAAAATTCATCTGGAACCAGAAGAGGCCTAGAATAGGAAAAGCAATCTTGGGAAACAAAGGAAAAGCAGGAGGCATCACAATTCGTGCCTTAAAATTATATTACAAAGCTACTGTGATAAAATCAGGATGGTGCTGGCAAAAAAACACACCTGAAGATCAATTGAATAGATTAGAAGATGCAGACACAGCTATAAACACACTCAGCCACCTTATCTTTGACAAAGGGACCAAACATGTTCAATGGAAGGAAGACAGCGTCTTTAATAAGTGGTGCTGGAAAAACTGGCTTTCCACATGCCAAAGACTAAAACTAGACCCATGTCTTTCACCGTGCACTAAATTAAAGTCAAAATGGATCAAAGATCTAAATATTAAAACAGAAACACTAAATTTTTTGGAAGAGAAAGTAGGTAAAAATCTTGACAACAATGGGGTAGGCAAAGAGTTCATGAACAAAAATCAAACTGCACAGGAAATACTTCAAAGAATCAACAATTGGGATCTCATCTTATTAAAAAGCTTTGGCACATCAAAAGAAATCACCAATAGAGTAAAAAGAAAAGCCATGAATTCAGAAAAAATTTTAGCCAAATGCCCCTCAGGCAAAGGACTTCTATCTAGAACACATAAAGAATTAAAAAAATCAGGCCCCCCCAAATTCAAAGACCCCATCCAAAAAATGGGCATCTGAGATGAATACATATTTCTCAGATGAAGAAATACTAATGGAGAGTAAATATATGAAAAAATGTTCAACGTCATTAGAGAAATGCAAATTAAAACAACACTGAGATTCCATCTCACCACAGCAAAAGTAACTATCATCAAGAAATTGACCCATAACAAATGCTGGAGAGGCTGTAGGGAAAAAGGAACACTACTGCACTGTTGGTGGGAGTGTAGATTGGTGAAACCACTGTGGAAATCAATTTGGAGATTCCTCACAGAACTAGGATTGGAAGCCCCACTTAACCCAGCTATTCCCCTTCTGGGTATTTTCCCAGAAGAATTAAAGACAGCATACCACAGCGATATTTGTGCACCTATGTTTATAGCAGCACAATTTGTTATAGCCAAATCTTGGAAACAACACAAATGCCCATCAACTGAGGAATGGATAAAAAGATGCGGTATTTTTATACAATAGAGTTTTACTCAGCTATAGAAAAAGATAAGCTTGAGGCTTTTATAAGTAAATGGATGCAGCTAGAGACCATACTCATAAGTGAAATAAATCAGACCTGCATGTGTAAATGTCATATTATCTCCCTGGTGTAGGAACTTTGAAGAGTAAGTAAAACTCAAAACATACAATAGATGATATGTAAGGGAAAGAAATTGCTCCAAGGAAGGAACAATTGGGATGAGGGAAAGAAAAAAGAAAGAAGGAAGGCAAAAAATATATATGTATATAGAAGCATAGCTGCAATAACTATACTGCTGATATCTGATGGTATATTGAAAGGAACAGTTAATGCTTAATATTCTGACTAATTTTTCATGCTTGTATCTGGTAATCCGAGCAAGTGATTTGAAGACAACAGTATGCATGGAACAACCATCCGTGAATTCTTACGATCTTGTCTAGTGAAACTCTGTATTATCTCTAATGTTTTATCGAAGAATTATTTTTTATTCTCTTTAATGGTTTGAACAATCTTCCTTTCTTACATCTGTTAATCTTAACAACCTCTGTTAATTCCTATCATTTTGTTTTGAAACCTCGTATCACTTTTAATGTGCTTGCTTTGTTTTGTTTATGTTTGTAATGTTGGTATGCTGCTATTGTTGTTTTTTTACAACTCTTTTTAAAATAAAAAAATTCTTTCATAAACACTTCTTCCCCTCCATTTCAACTGTTCCTATTTCAGGACCTCATTTTCTCTAAAAGTATAGGGTTTCAACAAAACCTAGAAATTGTTCAGACTATGGTATAATATAATGATTTCTGAATTAAATATTAAGTAAGTTGTGCCCTTGGTAAAGAGTCTTCTATGACAAAAATAAGATAATTATACAAAACCAGTTGTATTTGTTTATACTAACAACAAACACTCCAAAACTGAAATTAAGAAAATGCTTCAATTTACAATAGGATAAGAATAAGATAATACTAAAAAGTAAATTTAGCCAAGGAGGTTCAAAGTGTGTACACTGAAAATTGCAAGAGATTGCTGAAAGAAATTAAGTAAGACCTAAACAAATGGAAAGAGATCCTATGTTCACAAATAAGATGGCTTAATTTTGTTAAAACGTATACCCTTAAAATTGATCTGCACATTCAACACAATCCTTATCAAAATCCCAGCCAGAATTTTTGTACAAGTGGACAATCTGATTCCAAAATTTATATGGAGATGCAAAGAATCCTAATAGCCAGGACAATCTTTAAAAAGAGAACATAGAAGGCTCATATTCACTGATTTCAAAGCTTACTACAAAGTTATAGAAATCTTGACAGTGTGGTACTGGCATAAGAATACACATATAGGCCCCTGGAACAGTAATCTGCAATCCATACAACCCACAAAATTGGAGAAAATATTTATAAATTATATATCTGGTAAGGCGCTTTTGTCTAGAATACATGAAGTACTCTTACAGAGGAAAAGAACACAAAATTCCCAATTGAAAATTTTTTTAAAACTTTGGATTGACAGTTTTCCAAAGAAAATATGCAAATTAACAATTAGCACATGAAAATATACACAGCATCATAAGCCTCAATTAAGATCGAATGAAACCGCTTATAACATTGCCATTTCATATCCAATAAGATGAGTATAATAAAAAAACAGATAATCCCAAGTGTTGACAAGATTGTGAAGCAATTGGAATCCTCATACATTTTGGTGAAAGTGTAGAGGGGTGCCACTGCTTTGGAAAGCAATGTGTTAATTCATCAGAAAAGTCAAAGCTAGAGTTACCATAGGACCCAGCAATTTAATTCCTAGGTATATATCCTAAATATACTGAGATCACACTTCCACACAAAATCCTATATACAAGTGCTCGTAGTAGCAGTCTTCATAATAGCCACAAAGTAAAAACAACCCAATGTCTAGCAACTAATGAATGAATAAAGTGCTGTATGCCATACAATAGAATATTATATTGCAGGAGAAAGTAATGAAATGCTGAGACATGTTACAACTGATGAATCTTGAAAATAATGTTACACAGAGAAAGAAGTTTGTCAAAAACATCAGATATTGATTCCCATCATATGAAATATCTAGAATAGGTAAATCTTTAGAGACAAAAAGTAAATTAGTAGTTTGCTATGTCTAGATAGGTCAGGAGGGTACATAACAGAGTGAGTAATGATTAATGCCTATGAGTTTCTTTTAATCTGGACAAAAACGCTTAAAAGTTTTATACTAGGGCTGGAGATATAGCTTAGGGACACAGCACCTGTGTTCAATTCCCAGTACAAAAAAGTTTTATACTCCTTAATTTTTTAAAGTTCTTTAAATTTATTTTAGCAATATTTCATACTTTTGTTGTAAAATTAGATTGGTATGTAAAATGCACAACTAAATGAATTACAAAAATGGAATCACTTTAGGTGATTGGAGTAAAGGGCAAAGAATACATTAGGGTCCAGTAGATTTGTGTATTTTTGTTATCGTTTAATTTGCAATATTTTGTTTCAGAAGCAAATATTCATGTTGTACAAATTTCTGATTGCCCTTGATGTAGAAAGAGTAATGGGAAAAATATGATGAGCTTGATTTTTATATCAAATTATCCGGCATGGAGAAATATCTTCTAGAAGTGTTAAAATAAATGTTCCTACTATATATTTAAAAATATGTCAATGATATGTTAATAAATACGTCAAAAATTGAAAAGCTTTCCATGATTCTCCTACTTACCCGGTCTCTCTCCTTTGTACTTCATGCATTGTAGCCTCAGGGCAAACCTCAGGAAACATTACTCCCCCTATCAGCCATACTGCCCTGCCTTTGTGCACTTTCTTCAATCCCTTTTTTTTTTTTTTT
>NW_004955534.1:919701-926537 GCF_000276665.1 Chinchilla lanigera | reverse complement strand
AAGAGATCTTTGACTTCTTTTGTTAGATGGATTACTTTCTTCAATCTCAACTAATTCTGTCCCATTTCTCCTTGTGGAAATTTCATTTACCCTGAGACTTATTGCTATTCATTTATCAATGACCAGATATTTTAACTTGTATTTATTAATTCTTCTCTTACATGTATTATTGTACTGAAATCCTGTGAGGCCACAGTTCACCTCTACGTTGCTGCATTCCTGCAGGACCTAGTAGGGCAAACATCAGGCACTGAAGTGAATTCATTTCAAACTGTGAGGGCTTTGTAGTAGGATTTATGCATGAAATGCCACAATTTTAAGTTGTATATTTTTGAAATTTAGTTTGTAATCTTAGTCAATTGTCCAGTCTCAATAGTTTTCCTAGCCTGTTTCAATTTCTGCTGAGTTTTTAGCCTTCTGTTAACCATATAGTCACAAAATGCTGAAAGTTTTGATCTTTCATACCTGTTTAACTAAATATGTGTATGAAATTAATTGTATGTGTCTGTATATATATGTATAGACACAATGTATGTATATATGTATACAGATACATACATTGTGTCTATACATATATTCATACACATATACACATATATACATATACATAAATATAAAAGATATAGTCTTGTGTGTCAGATGTATATATCTATACATATATATTTAGAGAGAATTTATTATGTGCCACATATTAGGAGTAAAGTCTAAAAATTATAAAGAGTTGAGAGTTCATAGTCGATGCAGGTGGAGAGGAAGGTGGGCATATACCAACACAACATATGACAGACTGAGAAGCGCAGTGTAGCAGTCCCTTACAGTGAGAAACTGCTGAGTCAGAGCTGTTTTCCTCAATCCTTCTCCCCTTCAGACCTCTGCAAAGAACCTAAGTCCTTTTGAGCTGCCCCGGTATGTTTTGAGGTCATGTCTAATTTACAGATTGGCTGGCTTAATTTACAACAGTTTTGATTTTCTAATGTCTTATTAGTATATACATCACTCTGTTATTTTTGTTAGTTATGTGTTGACTTATTTTTAAGTAGATTAGTTTTGTTTATTGACCTATTTTAGACTTGTTATCCCCTTTCTATACCTGGAAAATTAATATGCTGAAGCCTGTGATTTCTTGATTTAGAAGACAATATATTTGGCCATTTTATTAAGTTACACCACACTTAAGTGATAAAGTTGCATCACATTTGATCAATAATTTATGGAAAAAAATTTATTATCACTGACTTTATCTGATAAGGCTATAGAATGTTTTCACCATTTGAGATTGAAAGTTATAATTGAATATAGCCCACAGATGTGGGAACAACGAGACAAAAACACACATTTCCTAATTCAGGAATTACTTCACATGTATTTCTAATAGAGTCATATTTACTTACATTCCTAAAGTTACCATTAATGAAAATAAAGAAAACTACTAAAATAGTTTTTTGATAACCATGCCTTTCTTTATATTCTTGCAATTGTTATTTTAAGTGGTTGTTTTTTTTTTACTTTACTTGGCACCAACACAAGGACCTGGGAACGGGATTCATATGAGAAAAGCACCTCTTGAGATTGGACTCACTGTCTCCTGTGTTCAAGAGCCCTAGAATAGCCTTCAAAGCAGCCCAGCAGCCTCTTGACATTCTCCCAGACTTTGTCCTTTTATTCCCTTAATAATGTCTTCCTGGAGCAGTTTTTAATTTTAATTTTTTCTTTCAAGAATTGGGCATTTGGTATTATGGGAAACGCACAATGTCAAATCCAATCTTATATAATCTTCTCTAAGATTTCCTTTTACACATTTTATAGTTTTGGATTTTATATTTAGCTCTATGATGTATTTTGAGTTCATTTTTGTGTAAGGTTTGAGGTATATATAGAGATTCTCTCTTTGTTGGCATGGATGTCTAATTGTTCCACCACCATCTATTGAAACACCCAACTAATTTTTGTAGAATATGTGAGTTAATTTTTAAATTGCTTGCCTTGTTTATAAATTTTGTTTATTTCCTTCACATGGAATGTAAAGATTTTTTTGAGTTTTTACTTATTGGAAGTTGGCCTGGGTGGATATCCTGGTTATCTGGCCAATACATTTTAATCCATAAAACCTCATGTTATATAAAATACTGATATTTATATATAGTGTTATATATTATTTCTATATTCGTTGGATATTCACCTCACTTCTCAACAAACTGAAATAACAAGAGAAAATAAAGTGAAATTTTAAGACAAATTTAAAGCCCAGTGATTGGAGAACTTTTGTAGTTAGGGTCATTTCTCGAAGTATCATTTACTTTTTAAAAATTGTCCCTACTTCAAACCTTATACCAAAATGAATTTCAAATAGATCCAAGATTTTAACAGTAAAATCGTGAAGGACTGGAAGAAAACACAAGAGAAATATTTATATGTATTTTTTCAGGTCAGAGTGCTTTTGAAGGAATGACAAAAGTCTAAAATCCATAAAAGAAAAAGCATTGCTAAATTTGACCTCATATAAATAAAATAATTTCTGCATGTCAATCATAAAGAAAGATAAAATTGAGACATTTATAGCTAAATGGATGGATCCTGAGACTATAATCATAAGGGAAATAAATCGAATGTGTAAATATCGCATTCTCTCGTGTGAGAAGCTCAAAATGTAAATAAGAACAAAAATGTACACCAGATATTGTGAAATAGGAAGGAATTGTTCAAAAGGAAAAGGGACCTTAGGGAGGGGAGAAGGGGAAAGGAAGGTAGGGAAAGAAGAAAATGAGAAAAGGATAAAACGGAAACAAAGCTTTGTAAATAAGGAGGGGAAGAGGAGTTGAAGAGAGAGGAGGAGGATGGGAAAAACAGAGGAAACAAGATATATCATGTACAGTTATAAATTACCTGTAATGAACATATACCTATGTTGTACCAATAAAGTTAAATTTAAAAAGCTCAAAACAGAAAATGCACCATTAGCTAAGAACAAAGTAAAAAATAAAAGGAACAGATTCTTAGTCTGATTTTCTTGTTATGTATAAAGAACTAAAAACCAGTTAAAAATTTATTACATAGTTATAAAAGTAAATCAACACTTCATAGGGAGTAAATAAAAGAGACTCTTCAACTCAAGAAAAGATGCCCATTGATGGTAGCAACAAGAATACCAAATAAAACAACACTCATACAACATTTTTACTCATTATGTTAGCAAGGACAAAAAGTTTAATTACACACACTGTGTGATCCAGGGTGTGGGAAAATACCTGCATTGCTGGTGAGAGTGTAAATTTTCAAGTCTGTCAAACTAGAGACTGATTTGGCAATATCTATTAAACTAAATGTGCTTATTCTTTCATATATACACATACAAGGGGCTGGGGATTTAGCTCAGCGGCAAAAGCACCTGCCTGGCAAGCGCAAGGTCATGAGTTTGGTTCCCGGTACCAGAGAAAAACCATATATACACATACACAAGTATTCATTGCATCGCTGGTCATAATAGTAAAAATGAGAAACTATATCCATCAATAGGGGCAGGCTATATAAAATGTGGTATTTTATGGAATATGTAACCTTTAAGATGAGGCAGCTCTCTGTGGGTTGAAATGGAAGGATCTCCAAAACTAAGAAAAAAGCAAAACACAGAGCAGAATATCAGGTATGCAAATTTCTGCTAAAAATATATTAAGATCTGTGTAAGTGTGGAACATCTCCTGAAGTAAACACAAGAAACCAGTACCTCTGTTGGTCTCATGAAGACCGTTTAAGGGAGAGACCAGAGGAAGTCTTCTCTCTGATTATCCTTTCGTGCAAGTATTGATATTTTAAAAATAAGATAATTTAAAATCTAAGTGACAGTTTTCAATATGGTACTTTAAAAGCTGTTTACGTTCTCACTCTCAAGATATCAGTGTTAAGGATCTGGCTCCTCAAATAGTGCACTACAGGTAGGTTTACAGTTGTGCAGAGAGAGATTTTAAAACTCAGTGCCCTTTTCAACATACATATCTAGTCTCTGCTGAATGCTCAAATGACAAGACATTCATTGTTTCCTTTAGCTCATACTAACTCTGATTTAGTGTGCTATAATATAACAATGGAAAAACCATTCATAATGGGATGGAGACATCAAATGCACTTTTGAGATCTGCCCAAGAAATTTCTGAATATGAAAATCTTTCTAAAATAAGTAGGTAAATGTTACATGTGTTTATAAGTTCATCTACATACAAGAATAAACATGAAGCCAGGCATGGTGGTACATTCCTGTAATCCTAGCACTCTAAGAAGCATAGGCAGGAGGACTGCAAGTTCAAGCCCAGCCTGAGCAATGAAGTGACTTAACAAGACCCCGTTTCTAAATAAAAATAAGTAAATAAATAAAAATGGGCTGGACATGTAACTCAGTGTGAAGGATCTGGATTCATTTTCCAGTACTGGAAAAACAAAAGACAAAGACACTGAAAGAAAACACACAAAAGAGTAAACAGTTGCAGTCTCAGGTGACTGGAGAATAAGAGATATTATTCTTTGAATTGTTTAAAAATATGCATTTTCTAACTTTCTACATGAACATGGATTGACTGAATCTGCCTTCTTTTGGTCATGCATGTTCATAAAACATTACCTTGCCTAATTAATTTACTCTCTGTCATAAAAATAAAAAATCAAGAAATCATCATTTTGTCAATGCTATATTTTCAATAGTCCTACCAAAACTCATGCTAGAATCTAATCCCCATTGTGAGATATTAACAGATGGGACCATCTGGGCGTGGTGGTATATGCCTATAATCCCAGCATTCTAGAAGCCTGAGTCAGGAGGATATCAAGTTTGAGACCAGCTGGAGCAGTTCAGTGACTCAGTGAGACCCTGACTCAAAATTAAATAAATAAATAGGCTGGGGATGTAGCTCAGTGTGATGGCCCTGAGGTCAGCCCCTAGTGGGAGGAAAAGGTGGGACAAGGTAAGGTCTTTCAGAAGTGATTAGGGCATGAGTGATTATTGGGTTAGTGAGTTCTCTCAAGATTGGATCTGTTATAGAAGCTAGTTTGGCTTGGTCCAACAATATGATGTCCTCTGTGCTATGTTATAATGCAGCAAAGCGAGTGCCAAGCTTGGACTTCCCAGCTCTCTTAGTTACTTTCTCATTTTTGGGACAAAATACCTGACACTCACAAGTTAAAGAAGGAAAGGTTTATTTTAGTTCAGAATTTGTAGAGTTTCAGATCTTGGAGTTGGCTGGCTTTAAGACAGGGCAGCATGGCAGAGGAGAAACAGTCGTAGAAGGCAAAGGCAGTGAGAAGCAAAAGCTTTCCTTTTGTTTTTTTCATTTTGTTCCACTCAGGCTATAAACCTATTGGTTGGGGCCACCAAGGTAGATCTTCCCTCTTTAATAAATCCATTCAGTCACACCCAGAAATGTACTAATCACTGGACTAATCCAGGACATGCTCCAACGTCACACATCCATAATCCAGTATCACACACCTATGATCCAGTATCACACATCCATAATCTGGTCACCCCCAAAAGCCCCACCTATGAGCATATGAGGCTTTAGGGGGACGTCTAGATACAAGTCATAACATTTCACCCTTGCACTTCAAAAGACATGTGCACATCCCTTTATGCAATCCATCTGTAAGAGTTGCCAAAATCCTAATAGATTCAGCATGCTGAAAAGCCTAAATCCTAATTCTTCTCTGAGACTTAAGGCAAATAAGCCAAATGAAAAGGAAGTTAAATACTTTCAACATAGAGTGGTACAAGATAAACATTCCCATGCCAAAAGGTACAAATAGGGGGATAAAAAGGAATGAGACAAAAGAAGAAAAAAATCCAGCAGGGCAAACATTAAATCCCATAGTTCCATATCCTAACACCCAGGGCAATCTGTGGCAAGATGTGAACTCCAAAGGGCTTGGGTGGCCCTGCCCGTATGGCACTCTGGGTGGTTATAACCCTCATGGCTTCTCTCTTGGGCTTTGCTCACTCTTTGCAGCTTTCCTCAGATGACCCACGTCCCTAGCTTCTCCAACCATCTGGGTCTCCAATGTACTTTCAGCTTCAATCACAGTTTCACACACTGCCCTTGCAGGGGCACACTGCCAGGCCTTCCAGGCCTTCTTCTGAAATCTAGATGGAAGCTTTCCTGACCTCACAACTCTTACATTCTGCATACACCTAAAACCAACACCATGTGAATGGTGCCAAGGTCTCCCACTGCTGGTTGGAGCAGTAGCAAGGCTTCCTTCTCTCTTGGCTGTAGGAGTCAAGTACCTAGATTGTTGAGTGCTGTGAACCCAATCTCAAGGAACAAATTCCATAAGCTGCAGCCATTCTGGAACATGGTGCCCTTGGGTATCTTTCTCAAAGCAGTCTTTTGCTTTTTCAATTTGGAGGCTGTAAGGGGTGGAGTCCTGCTGGTTCTTATGATATATTCATGTCATATATTCTCTGTTGTCCACTTCTGAAGTACTTGGTTTTTTATTGCTAATTCTTTCAGCAAACAAGTTTTCTTCTGCTCCATCTTTATTATCTACAATTTTCCCAGAGCTTCCTTTCTGCCAAACTCAATCTGTTTTAAATCATCCAGCTGAGCAATTTGCTCTTTTTTTAGGAAGAAGAAGAGGGGAGGAGAGAGAAGAAGGAAAGTGGAGGGAAGAAAGGAAGGGTGAGGAAAGGAGGAAGAAAAAGAAGGAAGAGGAAGAGAAGGAAATATAAGACAGAAAAGAAAAGAAAAGGAAGGGAAGGGACAGGAAGGGAAAAGAAAGGACAGGAAGGGAAGGGAAAGGAAAGGAAAGGAAAGAAAAGGAAAGGAAAGGAAAGGAAAGGAAAGGAAAGGAAAGGA
>NW_004955534.1:910180-919601 GCF_000276665.1 Chinchilla lanigera | reverse complement strand
AGAGGAGAGGAGAGGAGAAGAAAGGAAAGGAAAGGAAAGGAAAGGAAAGGAAAGGAAAGGAAAGGAAAGGAAAGGAAAGGAAAGGAAAGGAAAGGAAAAGAACTGGGTCATTAGCTCTTGATACTCAAGGTAGGGCTGGCTAATATCCCCCAGTAGTAGTCGTGCCACTGCCTCAACATTAGAATGCCTTAAGATTTCTCCCACCAGATTAATTAATCCACTGTCCTTAATCTTAAACTCTTGTAATATCTCGGGACTTGGGCAAAATATAGACAAATTTTCTGTCAGAACATAACACACAGCCAGGTGTGGTGGTGCATATCTGTAACCCAGCACTTGGGAGACTAAGGCAGGAAGATTGCCACGAGTTTAAGACCAGCCTGAAATACATAGTGAGTTCAAGACCAGTCTGGACTGCACAGTACGACCCTGTCTCAAAAAACCAAAACAAGCAAATGAACAGACAAACACCATAAAGGTGGAAAAATGGATTGAAAATGATCAAGATATGTTGCATATATTACCAATCAGCCAAAATGAGCACCACTATTCTGCATTAGAAACATACATTTAAAAAATGACAAGAAAGAGACTTGAATATTTAGCATGTAAGTATGCACCTTCAATGTAGTGTTGGCACATAAAATAGTATTAAAATCTTTCTGTACAGGAACACTTTTTCAATTTATAACCACTTCTGATTTTCTGGTACGTGTAATGTTTTGATACTTGCTACATTTTTGAGAAATGACTGTGATAAACATGAGGCAAAACAGATGAGAGAATATTAAAAACTAAAAAAGCAAGCCAAAGCATTATTAGCATTATATTGGAAATGAATCACATATAATACAATAAAATAGTCATATTTAGAATCTACATGCATAAAAAGACAAATTATCACTTTATACAGCAAATGCAAAACTATAAAATATGCAAATTGTTTATCTATTAGATTCAATATGCATTTATTTATATTTGCTATATTGTATGGTTTCCCACATACCTTATATTGCATTTATTTTCATAATATCTGTACCAAATATAAAAAGTAATACATGTGTTTGTGAGGCAAGACTTATATGGGAACTCTTTGTACTTTCTACTTGATTTTGCCTTGAATCTAAAACTTCCCTAAGAAATAAAGTCCATTAAAGAAAGTAATATATACTCATTGCAGAAAACTAAATTTACAAAGCAATTAAAAAGAAAGTTACCCACAATCCTACAACTCAGAATATTTCATTGTCTTTTCTAGCTATTTTCTGTGCATATATTTTTAATCATTTAAAAAAAATCAAGTAGTAATTATCCTTCATATGCAAAGTAACATTCCATATTTACATGAAAAGCAAAATGTTAACAACAAGAATTAATGTTCCTTTTATCAATGAATTTAAAAATACAATAAATCTTGTTAACTTTTGGGTCAAGTAGGAATTTGTTTTCACATCTGGTGAACATAGAAAGCAGTTGACATATTCTGAGAAAGAATGGGGCATATATAATTGCAGTGACAAACGCACATTTTTCCCTTTATCTCTCAGCAGGATCGTAACCTGAGAAACTGAAATTAAAAATACAGATCAGGGTGTATTGAAATGAACAGTTAATGCTTACAATTTTTTATGTTCTGATCAATTTTGCATGCTTGTGTCTGGTGGTTTGAGCAACTGATTTGAAGGTAACAATATGCAATGGAATTACAATGGTGAACTCCCACCATCTTGTCTAGTGAAACTCTGTATTATCTCTAATGTTTTACTGAAGAATTATTTTCTTATTCTGTTTAATGATTTGAGCAATCTTTCATTCTTACATCTGGTAATCTGAGCAATGTAGTTGAGGATAGCGAAATACAATGTAACAACCACTGTTGATTCGTATTATTTTGTCTTGAGATCCTGTATCACTTCAAATGTCCTTGCTTTGATTTGTTTATGTCCGTGATACTGGTATGTTTCCTTCTACTGTTCTATTTGTTTGTTTCTCATTTTCTACTCTCTTTAAAATAAAAAAAATACAGATCAAGAATGATCCTAACAGTCATGCTGCAAATAAAATATTCCACTAAAGATATATTATTAATGTAATGAAAGAAAACAAGAAACATGACATATAAGAAAACATACTGTATGGAATTCTGTATATATTTAAAAATGAAACCACCGAGAAATGAAAGGAGGAAAATCACATATGATGCATATATATATGAGTGTGTTTAAAAACACAGTGAAAACTATATTGATGAAAGAAATTGAAAAAGACATGCATCGGTCAGTAATTATGAGAGAAACAAATTTAATACAAGATATACAAATACAGTATATAAGGATTTTTAAGATTGACTTACAATAGTCGCCAACAGAGTCAGGTGCTGAAGAATGCAAAAGGGTTGTCTGCATGGTAGAGATCCAAAAGATTCAGTTGGAGGCCTGGAGCTCACTGTAGTGTTGCATACAAGCCCATATCAGGAGACTGAAGGGTCTGAAATTAAGGCTGAAGGGTCTGAGCTGGAGGCTGAAGGGTCTGTACTGGAACCCAGGAGATGATGTGCAAGGTGAAGGTGAACACTGGAGCTCTTCCAAAGAAACAGAAGGGAGCCTTCCTCCTTTGTTTTCCTTTTATTCTGTTCAGGCAATAAACCTATTGCTTGGTGCTACTCACAACCAGGGTGGATCTTCTGTTTTCCGTAAATCCCTTCAGCCACACCAAGAGCCATTCTGATCCAATTTAGTTGGGTGTTCCTTACTCATATGGACACAGTCAGTTAACTATCATAAGATACAAATAAATGGATTGGAATCTTGTTTTCATGTACTGGAAGAATTAATGCTGATAAAATACCCGTACGTTCCAAAGGAATCTATATATTCCATGCAAACTTTGTCAAAATTCCAATGACATTTTTCATAGAAATAGAAAACGTAATTCTAAAATTCATATGAAACAACAAAATACACCAAATAGTCAAACAGATTTTGCACAACAAAACAAAATTTTAGCTATCACACTTTCTTATTTCAAACTATACTATAGTATCTGAAGCACTTTCTTATTGGCATTAAAAAAAAAAAACAGATGCTACACCAATGCAACAGAATAAACAGCCCAGAAAAAAATCTACACATTTACAGATAATTAATCTTGGTAAAAAGTATCAGGAGCACACAGTGGGGAATAAAAGATCTTGGGGAAACTGGATATTCACATACCGAAAAATAAAAGTGGATCTCTATCTCATGCCATATACAAAAATCAAGTTGAATTGGCTTAAAGACATAAATTTAAAACCTGAAAATGTAACATTATGTACTAGAAGTAACTATATAGACAAAATATCTTGATATTAGTCAGAACAATGATTATTGTGCTATAACCCTAAAAGCAGAGACAATAAAATAAAAAATAGATAAATTGGATTTTACACCAAATTAAAAATCTCCTGTGTAGAAAGGAAATGATCAGCAGAGTGAACAAACAACCTACAGAATGGAAGAAAATATTTATTTGGAAACAACATATCTGATAAGGGGTTTGTTATGGTTTTATCTCAAATGTTCCCATAAAGTCTCATGTGTTTGGAAGGTGATTGGATCAGGAGTGCCATAACTGACTTGCTGTTAGGAAGTGGGGTCTGGTTGGAGGTAGGTACTACTGGGAATGTGACCTGGAAGGGTGTATTTTTGTGCCTGGCTGCTGCTTTAGCACCCTCCTCATCTTCCTCCTCCTCTCTGTCTCTCTCTCTGTCTCTCTCTGTCTCTCTCTGTTTCTCTGTCTCTCTGTCTCTCTCTGTCTCTCTCTGTCTCTCTCTGTCTCTTGCTCTGTCTCTCTCTCTGCCTCTGTCAGCCTCTCGCTCCTTCCTTCCCTCCCTCCCGCTTCTTGGACTGAAACTGTAAAAGCTCTCTTCCTTCAAGTTGTAGGTGTTGGATGTTTTGTTCCAGTGACAAGAAAGTGAGTAATATAGGATTAATAGCCCAAATATTTAAAGAAGTCACACAACTCAACAGCGAAAAAGAAAATAACCCTGAAGATACGGATAGATGTGTCTCAGAAGATATAAATATGGCCAACAGATGTATGAGAAAATGCTCAGTATTATCAATCATCAGTGAAATCCAAATTAAAATAATACTAAGATATTATCTTGTACCTGTTAGAATAACTATTATCAAGGAGACAAAAGATAAGTGTTCACAAGAAAAGTGTTGAAGAGACATCTGCACTCCCAGATTTATCGCAACATTCCTTATAATCACCCACATAAAAAATCAGCTTCAGCTTCCATCAGTGGATGAATGAAAATGTATTGTATGTACATAGTGGAATACTTTCCAGCTTTTAAAAAGAATGTCTCATCGTTTGTAATAATATGGGTGAACCTAGAATATGTTATGCTAAGAGAAATAAGGAGGGCACAGGAACACAAATACTACATAAACTTACTTATACGTGAAAGCTAAAAAAGGTTCAACTCATAGAAGCAGGGGGTAGAATGGTGGTTGCTGGGGGCTGGGGCAGGGGGCCACGGGGAGATATTGGTTAAAGGGTACAAAGTTTTAGTTACAGCATAGAAATAAGTTCTGGAGATCTACCATATAGCATGGAGACCATGGTAAATTCTATTGTATACTTGAAAATTGCTACAAGAATAGATCTTTAATACTCATAACAACAGAAAAACAATACAGGAGATGAGGCACCTTAGTTGCCTTGATTTAATCATTTCATGATGTATGCAATTATGGTAATATCACTTTGTACACTGTGAAACTACTCAATCTTATTTCTTTGTTATTTTAAAGAGAGTAGTAAATGAGAAACAAAAAAACAAAAAAAATAGAACAGTAGCAGCATACCAGTATCACGAACATAAACAAATCAGAGCAAGAACATTCAAAGTGATACAGCTTCTCAAGACAAAAAAATACAAATCAACAGTGGTTTTTACATTACATATCGCTATCCTCAATTACATTGCTCAGATTACCAGATGTAAGAATGAAAGATTGCTCAAATTATTAAACAGAATAAGAAAATAATTCTTCAGTAAAACATTAGAGATAATACAGAGTTCCACTAGACAAGATGGTGGGAGTTCACCATTGTAATTCCATTGCATATTGTTACCTTCAAATCAGTTGCTCAAACCATCAGACACAAGCATGTAAAGCTGATCAGATCATAAAAAATTGAAGGCATTAACTGTTCATTTTAATACACCATCAGACATCAGCAATACAGTCATCACAGTTATTCATACATATATTTATTTTTTATTTTTTTATTTTTTATTTTTTTGGTTTTTCTCCAGTACCAGGAACTGAACTCATGACCTTGCGCTTGCCAGGCAGGTGCTTTGCAGCTGAGCCAAATCCCCAGCCCTCATACATATATTTATATTTTGCCTTCCTTCTTTCTTTTATCTTCTTTCCCTCATCCTAGTCATTCCTTCCTTTGAGCAATTTCTTTCCCTCTCCTATCATCTATTGTACATTTTGAGTTTTACCCAGTCTTTCAGGGACTTCCAATACTAGTTTTGTGAGGAATCTCCAAATTGATTTCCACAGTGGTTGCATCAGTCTACACTTGCACCAACAGTGGAGTAGGGATCCTTTCCCACAGCAGCCTCTCCAGCATTTGTTATTGGTTGGTTTCTTGATGATAGCCATTCTTTCTGGGGTGAGATGGAATCTCAGTTTTGTTTTAAATTGCATTTCTCAAATGACTAATGACGTTGAACATTCATGTATTTATTCGCCTTTAGTATCTCTTCATTAGAGAAGTATATATTCATCTCAGATTCCCATTTTTGGATTGGGTCTTTGAATTTGGGAGGCCTGATTTATTATTTCTTTATATGTCCTAGATAGAAGTCCTTTCTCTGAGGGGCAGTTGGCGAAAATTTTTTCCCAATTCGAGGGTTTTCCCTTTACTTTATTGGTGATTTCCTTAGATGTACAAAAACTTTTCAATAAAATGATATCCCAGTTATTGATTCTTTGAAGTATTTCCCGTGCAGTTTGGTTTTTTGTTCATGAACTCTTTGCCTACCCCAATGTCATCCAGATGTTTACCTACTTTCTCTTCCAAAAAATTTAGTGTTTCTGTTTTAATATTTAGATCTTTGATCCATTTTTACTTTAATTTAGCACATGGTGAAAGACATGGGTCTAGTTTTAGTCTTTGGCATGTGGAAAGTCAGTTTTTCCAGCACCATTTATTAAAGGCGTTATCTTCCTTCCATTGTACCTCTTTGGTCCCTTTGGGGAAGATAATGTGACTGAGTGTGTTTGTACATGTATCTGTATCTTCTAACCTGTTCCACTGATCTTCAGGTCTCTTCTTGTGCCAGTACCATGCAAATTTTATCACAGTAGCTTGGTAGTATAATTTTAAGCCAGGAATTGTGATGCCTCCTGCCTTTCCTTTGTTTCCCAAGATTGCTTTTGCTATTCTGGGACTCTTCTGGTTCCAGATGAACTTTAGGAGTGTTTTCTCTAGATCTGTGAGGCATACAAATGGTATATTATTTGGGATTGCATTGAATCTTTACAACAATTTTGGGAGTATGGCCATTTTCACAATGTTGGCTCTTCCTCTCCATGAGCAAGGAATATCTTTCCATTTTCTGATATCCTCTTTAATCTCTTTTTTCAGAGTAGTATAATTTTCACTGTATAGATCTTTGACTTCTTTTGTTAAATTGATTCCTAAGTATTTCAACTTTTTAGATGCTATTGTGAAAGGTGTGTTTTCCTTAATTTCTCTCTCAGTCTGTTTGTTACTTGTATACAGGACTGCTATTGACTTTTGAGTGTTAACTTTGTATTCAGCTACGCTACTGAAATTGGTTATTAAATCAATGAGCCATTTGGTGGAGTTTTTGGAGTCTTCTATGTAGAGTATCATGTCATCTGCAAATAGTGAAAATTTTGCTTCTTCCTTTCCTATCCTTATTCTTTATATTTCTCCCCCTTGTCTAATGGCCCTACTCAATATTTCCAGAACTATCTGGAATAAGAGTGGTGACAGTGGACATCCTTGTCTTGTTCTTGATTTTAAAGTGAAAGCTTTCTATTTTTGACCATTTAGTATGATGTTCGCTGTTGGTTTATCATGGATGGTTTTGATCAGCTTGAGGTAAAGGCCATCTGTCCCTATTTTCTGTAGGGTTTTCAACATGAATGAGGGTTGGACTTTATAGAAGGCTTTTTCTGCTTTAGTGGAGATGATCATGTGGTTTTTGTCCCTGGCTCTATTGACATGGTGTATTACATTGATTGATTTGCATATATTGAAGCATCCCTGCATTCCTGGTATGAATCCCTCTTGGTCGTGGTGTATAATCTTCATGATGACTTGTTGTATTCTGTTTGCTAGTATTTTATTGAGAATTTTTGCATCTATATTCATGAGGGACATTGGCCTGTAGTTCTCTTTCTTGGTTGGGTCTTTCTCTGGTTTTGGTAAAAGGATAATACTTGCCTCCAAGAATGATTTGGGGAGAATTCCTCCCTTTCAGTTTCATTACAGAGTTTGAGAAGAATTCGTGTTAAATCTTCCCTAAATTGCTTGTAGAATTCAACTGTGAAACCATCAGGACCTGGGCTTTTCTTCATGGGTGAGTTTTTAATTACATTCTCAATTTCACTGTCTGATATTAAGTTACTCAGGATATTTATACCTTCTTCATTCAGCTTTGGTAATTCATAAGTATCTAGAAATCTGTCCATTTCCTCTGTGTTTTCCATTCTATGAGGGTAAAGATTTTCAGGGGCTGGAGGTATAGCTCAGTGGCACAAGCACCTGCTTGGCAAGGTCAAGGTCCTGAGTTCAATTCTCAATACCAAAAGAAAAAAAAAGAGAGAGTAAAGATTTTCACAGTGGGTACTGATGATCTTCTGAATTTCTTCAGGATCTGTGGTGATTTCACCCCTTTCATTCCTTATTACCTGTATTTCAGTTTTTTCTTTCCTTTTTTGATAAGGTTGGCTAGTGATTTATCTATTTTATTTATTCTTTCAAAGAACCAACTCTTGACTCAGAAGCCTCAGTGACTGCTCTAGCTGGGTGGCTCATGTGGCCCCTCCCTGCACGTGCCCTGTGCTGAGTGAATGAGTGCTCCAAGAGCTACTGGTCCAGCAGTTCGAGTCCATGCTTTACTTGAGCCTGGACCCACTAGGGGGTCACAGGCACGGGCAGTGTGTGATTGCTGCCCATCCAGCCTGCATCTGGTTCCTGTATGTGTCCTGAACTGACTGGAGACACAGAATCAGATGGCTCACAAACTCAGTCCTGCAGTTTGTGTCTGGGTTTTGCCTGTACCCTGAACTGCATGGGGTCATAGGCCCACTGGACGGGGGATTGTCACACCAGTGTAACCCGAGTCTGGGCCATGCATGTGCCCTAAACTGCAAGAGGACACTGGATCAGACTGTCTGCTATCAGCTGACACCAATGCCTGCATCTGACACCTGGGATAACTAGATACAAAACAACAACAGCCAGAAAACCCCAGACTAAGTAGTGCTTCTTAGGGGTCACTGAGGGGCAAACCTGACCAACAGGAAAACTAGGGACACTAATGGCCTTTGCTGTGCAGCCAATGAAGAGGGAAACTGAGCTTTCTGCATCCGGTAGCAAACATGACAAAATGAAGGACTAAAACACAATCCTAGAACTGCACCCCAATCAGAACAAGTCCAGGAGACATCGACATAAGAGATCGTGGTAAATATTCCACATGCCTGAAATAGCTGAAATGATTGCAATGGAAGTAAAGAAACAACTCCATGTGGCCATAGAAGAGATAATATCAGAAATAATCTCTCAGGCAAAAAATGAAATGACAATATTAATGAAAGAATTGCTCAAAAAGTCTGAAGAAGAAACATATAAGAAAATAGAAGAACAAAAGTAATTGACAGAAGGATTAAATGAAAAATATAGAAAGGACTTAGAACGCATGAACCAGATTCAAAGAGACTTCCAGGAAAAAAAACCGTCCACTGAAAGCTGCCAAAACCACTTGAATGAAGCTGAAGATAGAATCTCATACTTTTAAGACAGCATGTCAGCTAGTGACTGTGAAAGAAGGGATCTTGTAAAATCAACAAAGATCCAGGAAAAGTCAATTGAACAGCTGCAAGATGAGGCAAAGAGGAATAATGTACGACTTATAGGAATCAATGAAACAGCAGGGGGGCAACACAACTGACATGAAAAGAATATTGGCAGAAATAATAGCAGAAAATTTCCCAAGTATGGAAACAGAACCTGATATACACATAAATGAGGCATATAGAGCTCCAACCAAACACAACAAAAATAAAACTACACCCAGACATAGAATAGTCAAGTTCCCAGATCTCCAGCAAAAGAACAGAATATTAAAAGCTGCTAGAGAAAAGAAACAGAT
>NW_004955534.1:897228-905845 GCF_000276665.1 Chinchilla lanigera | reverse complement strand
CCACTTTGAAGATATCAATATGTAATACAACAAGCATTGTTAATTTCCTACCACTTTGTTTGTAACTCTGTATTGTCTGTACTCTTCTTTTGCTGTTTTGTAAAAGTTGTCTGTTAATGTTTTCCTCCTTTTATTTTTAAAATAAAAAAACAAAGAACCAACTCTCTGATTCATTAATTCTCTGTATTGCCTTTTTGTCTCCATTGTGTTAATTTCTGCTTTGAGCTTTATAATTTCCTGAATTCTTTAGTCTCTGGGTTTGACTTTCTCTTCGTTTTCTAGGATCTTGAGGTGCAGCATGAGAATGTATCTTTGTGCTTGTTCTGTTTTCCTGAGGTGGGATTTCACCACTGTAAATTTCTCACTGAGGACTGCTTTCATTGCATCCCACAGGTTCCTGTAGGTTGTATGCAGATTTTCGTTTGATTGTAAATAGTGTTTAATCTCTACTTTGATTTCATCTGTGACCCATTGGTTGTTCAGGAGGATGTTATTTAATTTCCAGCTGTTTATGGAGTTTCTTTGTTTTCTTTTGTCATTAATTTCCAATTTCACTGAACTATGGTCTGGTAGTATACATGGGATAACTTCAATTCCTTTGCATTTACTTAAACATGCTCTATGTACTAGCATATGGTCTGTTTTAGAGAATGTCCCATGTGCATCTGAGAAGAGTGTGTATTCTGATGCTGTTGAGTGGAACACTCTGCAAAAGTCTACTAAGTCCATATGTTCACACTTTTGGTTAAGTTCTGTTATTGCTTTCCCAATTTTTTGTCTAGTTGATCTATCTGTTTGTGACAGTGGTGTGTTAAAGTCCCCTGTTATGATTGTGTTGCTACTTATTTCATTTTTCATGTCTATTAGAATTTGTCTTATATAGGTGGGTGCTCCTATATTTGGTGCATGAATGTTTACGATTGTTATCTCTTCCTCTTGAAGCTTCCCCCTCACAAGTATGTAGTGATCTTCTTTATCTCTTTTGATTGTTCTTGGTTTGAAGTTCACATTTTCCGCAAACCGAATAGCTACACCTGCTTTTTTCTGGTTTCCTGTTGCATGGAGTATTGTTTCCCATCCTTTAATTTTCAGTCTTTGAATTTCCTTTGGAGTTAAATGTGTTCCTTGTATAAAGCATATATTTAGGTTTTATTTCCTGATCTCCTCTCCTAGTCTGCTTCTTCTGGTGAGTTCATTGAGACCATTTACATTGATGGTTATAACTGATATTTACTGGCTTATCTTTGTCATGCTATTTTCCTGCTATTGGATCCTACTTTTTCCCTCTGTTTAATTGCTTGCTCTGCTTGGTGGTTCCTTTCTGTTGTTGTTCTTGAAGTTGTGGCCTGTTTTATCTCTTTCTAGAATATCTTTTAGTACTCTTTGTGGGATTGGTTTGGCGCTCATGAATTCCTTCAGTTGTTCTTTATCATGACAATATTTTATTTCTCCATTAAATTTTAAAGATAGCTTTGCAGAGTACATCAATCTGGGTTGGAAGTTGTTTTCTTTCAGTACCTGAAGTACTTCACTCCAAGCTCTTCTTGCCTTGATGGTTTGTGTTGAGAAGTCTGCTGTCATTCTGATAGGCTTTCCTTTATGGTTGATCTGTTTCTTTTCTCTAACAGCTTTTAATATTCTGAGCTTTTGTTGAGTTTCCGGGATCTTGATCACTATATGTATGGCATAGATTTATTTTGGTTATGATTAACTGGAGTTCTATATGTTTTACTTATCTGGATGTCCGATTCTTTTACCATGCCTGGGAAATTTTCTGCTATTATTTCTGCAAATAGTCTTTTTATGTCATTTTTGTTGACACCTGCTGTTTCATTAATACCTATTAATCTGACATTGTTTCCCTTGCTTCATCTGCACTTATTGAATTGTTATTTCCTGGTTCCTTGTTGTTTTTAAGAGATCCCTCCTTTCATGTTCATTCATGGCAATGCTGCCATCAAGGTCTGAAAGTGTATGTTCAGCTTCATTCAGGTGGTTTTTCCAAACTTTGAATGGAATTTTGAATTTCCTGGATATCTGTTTGCATCTGTTTCATACCTTCTAGTTCTTTTCTATATTTTTCACTGAAGGTTTCCATGAGTTGTCTATACTGCTCTATTTTCTTGTCAATGTCAACTTTGGATGTACTGAACATTTCTTTCATTATTGCTGCCATTTCTTTTTTCACATGAGACATTATTTTTGACCTGATCTCTTCTATGACCTGATGGAGTTGTTTCTTCACTTCATCTCCTATCATTTCAGAAATTTCAGGTATATGGCTTCAAGGCTCTTCTGTGTTAATGTCTCCTGGACTTGTTTTGGGTGGTGGAGGTCCAGGATTGCATTTTGCTCCCTCGTTTTGTCATTTTTGAAGGTCCAGAATCTCTCTGGAGTGTGGCCGGTAGCCACTGAGGCCCCAGAGGGTGCCCAAGGTTTTGCCTGCCTTGCACGCTGGTCAGGGAGGAAAGCCACAGCTCACCAGGCTTCCTGAAGATGTCTGGGGTTCAGCCCATTGCAGGAAGACACACTATGCTTGTGATGGGTAGCCCTCAATCTTATTTGTTAATCACAACTTAATAAATCCAAATAATGAACACATGACTGCACAGTTAGCAGAGTTGCCAAAATGAAAAATAATTGCAAAAATACATGCAGATGAAGATGAATATTAGGCACTTGTGACAGGTGGGGATTTAGGAATGGTGGTAATACATGAATTTTCCAAGACCCTTCAAATCAGAGTTATCTGGTCTTTACACACTTGTGATTTTATGATTTTTCCATGCGTATGAAAATTTATGTTTGGAAGAATGTGCCGATAGCTGCTTGGCAGTGTTTACCAGGAAGGCTGGAGTTGCAGTTAAAAGTGACCATTTCTAGCACTGTTTTTGGAGCATCCTAAATTCATTCCAACAATCTCAGAGAAACACTATACTATCTATTAAAATTATTTAATTTTCCCAATCCACTTTTATGCCCCAAATTACAGTATGAGATACCCTCTAGAGGGGAAAAAACTCTTTGATTTAAATTTTATTTTATTTCCCTTTCTTCTTCCACATACCCTTCCTGGGTCCACCAGGGCCACAGTAATCTCTTCCTGTGAGAATTCCTTCGGAATTTATGGGATACGTTTAGCTGGCCTTTCAAAAGCCCCTTTAACTTAGCACATTCTTCTGGTCCATGTTCTTCTATTTGTCCTGATTTGCTGTCTCCTGAATAAGGCTATTCACTTCTTCACAAAGAAGTCAATATCAGATAGTTTAGCTGTACCACTTTCACCTCCCCTCACTGACTTAACAAAGTTTGGACCCAAATGCACATTCAAAAACACAGCTGAGACTATGTGGAGGGGGATGTTATAAATCTTATGTCCCCATAAAGTGTTTAAGGAATAGCCTTAAGAGATTTCCTTGCATGAACATCAATTCTCTTGATGCTATGAATGTAAGTAAATTGTGTTGGGTTCTGCATTTAACCAGACTGAAAGTGCACTGACCTTTCTTTCCTAGTCCCTTTCATATAGATCACAAAGAAAAAGCAGCTTTGGATAACTGGACGCATATCTTGTGGGAAGTGGAAAGACAGTGTGCAAGTATTGGTATAGGAACAGCTCCAGACACGGGCTGAGTCATCTCTCTCACTGGAGGGCAATCAGGAAGAAAGGAAGTTACCATGCACAGTGGACTGTGTGATTGTGTTTTGTTGGCAGGTGGTGAGTGGCAGAGCTGGAACCAGGCAGGTTGGCTCCACAAGTTGTCTTTAACTACCACATTACACAGCTTCCAGTAAAATCCTCTGTTAATGAGCATGTTCACTGTTTTTGTAGGATTCTTCCCCCATCCATGAGTACAATGCCCCCCTGACACACAGACCCACGGACACAGACACACACACACACACACACACACACACACACACACACCTTGTGTACTGCTGTGTCCCTATTTACCAACAGAAAATAGTTGTTAAAAAGGTTATGAAACCAGGCACGATGTCATACACCTATGATCCCAGCACTGTGGGAAGCTGAAGCAGGAGAATCACAAATTCAAGCCCAAGCTGGGTAACTCAACAACTTTGTGAGACCCTGTCTCAAAATAAAAATCAGAAGGGAATTGCAGATGTAGCTCAGTACAAATACACTGGGTTTAACCCCCAGTACCACAAGACAAAAAAGTTACCGAAAGAAGTCTTTCTCCTGTCCCTACAGCACCGGGTGAATCCATTTGTCACTTTACTTACCACACTGTGCTGTTATGAGGTAGGGATGCTTATGTCTCAGGCATTAATCACTTTGGGGAAGTTTTGCAATGAACCTATGTAATGAATCTACATATGAACTCAATATTTTTAGTAGTATTATCACCAAAAACACACACAGAGTTGATTGGGCTGGGTTTCCCACTTGTTGCAGTGAGAAAGGCATCTTAAGTAGAGGGTGTTAGAAAAGATATGAGATTCAGGCTTTGGTTGAATGACATGGAGGAATGTCAATGGAGCTGTGATCTATTGAAATTGAATTCTTTCAGAAAATGGTGCAATACAGTGACTAGATATTTCAATAAATCTTATCTAGAGGGAGGACAGACTGGAGTTGAGCTAAATTTCTAGTTAAGAAAGAAGCCACAGTCACTCATTTTCATTGGGAATGGACTATTTTATCATTTCTGTGGTTTGAACAATGTTTTGTCTAGGTTCGGACATTATAAGATGATATTGAGGGGCTGGGGATTTAGCTCAGCGGCACAGCGCCTGCCTGGCAAGTGCAAAGTCGTGAGTTCGATTCCCGGTACCGGAAAAAAAAAAGATGATATTGCTTTTGGTCTTGATTTGTCAGCGTCACAGAGCTGCCTTGTGAGATGCTGGAATCCTTTGTGTTCAGCAGAACACCAAGACCTAGTTTGGTGTGGCTGTTGCTGCTGCCAGGGCAGCTCCTAGCAACACCAAGGCCCAGCTGATAGTACCTTTCCAATTCCTGGATGTTAGGAAATATTTTTCTTTTTCTTGGATCAGGGTTTTATCAGAAGAATATGCATACAGGAGCTTCTTATGTGCATTTTAAATAGGCTCCTGACTGCCCCTCCACCTCACAGGCATTTCTGCCTCCAGGCCTGGTTTTTTTGCCCCTTACTACACTGCTTTCTCTTCATCTATCTGTATTTCTGGGCCTATCCCAAGTCATAACTCTTTTGTGGGTGAGTGGGAAGAGGAATGTGAACTCAACAGTTCAAGCAGGTTCATTTCTAAACCTGAGAGGGTCTTCTTTTTGTGAGCAGAACAGAGACAGTGTTTCTTATAGGCAAAGGGGCTTCTTTTTATTTAAAGTGTTTTTTTGGCAGGCTTTTGAGGGGGCGGCTCAGATGAATGGAAGGCTTGTAGCTTGCTGATGTGTCCTCTATAAGCTCCTGGCATGTCTTCAGGGATCTACTTATGGCTTGCTAACATCTCCTCTATAACCTGCTGATATGTTCTCTGTGACCTAAATAAAATGAAACCTACATTTCTTTAAGATGGGGTGGGCTGGTGGTATCCCTATCTAGGCTCCATTTATGGTGCTATCTCTAACCACTCTACTCCCAAAGACTTCCACATTTGATAAATGCTGGGCAGATTGGTGCTTTCCCATAACAGGGAAACTTCTGATGTCAAGCAGTATGGCAGGATGCACCTGGGCCACCTAGGCCTCATATTTGCTTCTTGTGTTCTCTCCTCAGAAGCTTCATTTTTTCTCAACAACTACCACTTTTCAGTGCGGGATTGTGTATTAGGTGTTGGAGACACAGTATTGCATAAGAAGAACAGGTCTCTGTTCTCATGGTGTCAGTGGGCAGGTTTTGAGTAGGTCCTCTCGCAAAGGAGTTGGGGACCTCAACTCGTCCCCTATCCCTAGAGTAGGCTTTGGAAGAGTCACAGAAATGAAATCGCTGGACTTTTTAGACAGAGCCACAGGAAGATTTAATAGGCAGAAAGGAGTACATACACAGAAGAGGGTTTAGGCATGCATACGGTGAGACTCTTCATGGTCTGGGGCTAGGGGTATTTATATGTTCTTGGGGATGAATTTTTAGAATTTGTGAATCTATAAAAAGCTGGAGTTCAAGTTATTTTTTAAAATTATTTTAAAGAGTAAAAGAAGGATAACAGTAATAGGGGGGCTTACCAAATTACAGACAAAGTGGTAAGAAATTATCAATGGTGTTGTTTTACATATTGTTATCTACAAGATAGTTTCTCAGGAAAGCAAATAGACAGAAAATAATGAGTTACAGACAAAAGTGGTAGGAGATTATCAATGGTTATTGTACTATCTTTTGGTATCTTTAAAGTGATTTCTAAAGAAAATAAATAGAGCTATACATGAGTGACCAATTGAACAATCATTGACTATTCTCAGTGGTTGTTGTGGGAGACACATAGTAATAAACATACATCCATTTATGAAATAGCATAAGAACAATACGAACATTATGGAGTTATGGACAGATTAGTAGGAAAATATCAATGGCTGCTGTAATACATGGTGGTACCTTCAAAGTGGTTTCTCAGGAAGACAGAGATACTCAGGAAAGATCTAACAAGTAGTTACAGCCTAAGGGTTGTCAAAAATAGCATATTACCTCCTCACCAGTGACTCCTTTCACTGAAGTGCAATGGCTGGAAGGCAGGCCAGGACTTAAAAGAAGGACCGAGAGACTTGCACCTGTGTCTAGCAACAGGCTGTTTTCTTTTTCCTCTATAGTCATGATTACCCAGGGCTCCTCCATGGAGATAACAGTCTGGCCAGAGGAGAAGGCAGAGTGAGCCCTGGGCCCCCTCATTCCTGTTGGACTAACTGGTAGGATAGGTCTGAGCTCTGGGGCCTCCACTTCTGAGGGCAGACAGATCTGCAGTGGTCACTCTTGCATTCAGGGCATGGCCCAGGGAGCTTCTTAGGGCAGTTCCTCTGAGGTGGGCTGGCTTTTAACAGCTGTAGCAGATGAATGTAGTCATTGAGTTCTTCTTGGGGCCCCAAGAATCAGAATTAGGGTCTGTTTCTCTTAGTACTGCAGCAGAAGCAGCTGCTTTTTCTCAGTCTCTGTTTCTCTCATTGGCTTCCTCCTCGTCACTGCTATAGAATACTGAGGAGGCAATTCTTACTAACATCTCAAGTGAGCCATCTGGGGCAAGAGCCATTTTTGTAACTTTTTCTCTCCAGCCTCCCAGTGCATTGGGACCCCACAACCACTTAGTATCTCTCCCCAACCATCAGTACAGGCAGCAGGAATCTTGGTGCAGATGTCTCCTGAGCTCCATGCACTCCTCCACTGCAGCCTGTACTGTCAAGGGAAGAACGGCTTCCAGGGGGTCTCCCCACGTATTGCACAAGGTCCTCCTGGTTTCCAGCTTCCAAATGGCTCTTGTGACCCTGATCAACTAGACCTCTGAGTCTTCGGGCATAGTCTGTATTCTCATGTTCTCTGAGTCCTTGTTCAGCAGCTGCTCCTCCACTGCCTCTGGACATTTCTGATTATCAACGACAGGGGCAAGAGTGACCCATTGTGTGGCATGTATTCCCAGGGGTTTCTTCATGTTGGCATGATTCACGCACATCCACGGATGGGCCTCTGCGGCCAGCATGTGGCAGGCCAATTGTGTGATTGCTTCTCTGTGCCAAGATAGTTCTTGACGGAGCGGTGGTAGCTGGCCTGAGGGCCGGTGCACGCAAGCACGTGATGCCACACAGCTTCCTGGGCACCAGCTGCCCACCTCCCAGGTGCCTGAGCAGCTAGGGGGCAGCCCAAAGGCCAGCGCTCCCCACTGCGTGGCTTCCCAGGCACAGGTAGCCTGCCTCCCAGGCTGGAGTTCAAATTATGGATAAAGGCTGAGGGCTATTTTACATGTGAAAAGCAGGGTAGGAGCTATTCTAAGGTTTACTACATATTTAATACTCTTAGAAATTCTTTTGGAGTGAGTTTCCTGGAAGAAAGTAAGGTATTATAATCTTGACTAACTTTGTGTCCTGAAGCTAGTGTTCTTAAAAGTACAAATTTAAAATTGTGATGTTCCTTGTCTCCTTTCTATCTTTATTTCTTCTATCCTAGTTCAGTGGTACTTACAATGAAGGAAATGGACATGGCACTAAGTTAGAAAATGACTGAGGTCTGAGATGGCCTCTTTGAGGAGGTGATATTGAAAATGGGACCTGAAAAAAGAAAACAAAAGAGTCAGCCCTGGGAAGAGTAGCAATTACACAGAGTGTTGTTGCCCTTAAAAGGATATTAACTCTTGGAGAGGCAACAAGAGTGTTAGGTGGCTAGACACTGGTAGATCTGAGGGACAAAGGGGGGGGGGCTCCAAAGTAGCATGCTTCACTAGTTATAGTTAAATGAAGAATCAAAGACCTCAGTGTATAATACACTTATAATCATTTGTTAGATCTCAGACTCAAAATGACCCCATGGAGCACAATGACATTTTAAGGTTATACATTGTGCACATTCATTATGATGCAGAGCTTCCTGTTTCCAGAAGAAGATACCCACCATACCTGGACGTCATGGCTTATGGCCCAATGATATCAGAGAGGGACACATTCCTTAAAGACACCCCCTGTTGGACTAAGATCTTATTT
>NW_004955534.1:884344-897046 GCF_000276665.1 Chinchilla lanigera | reverse complement strand
CTTCCTTCCTTCCTTCCTTCCTTCCTTCCTTCCTTCCTTCCTTCCTTCCTTTTGTCTTCCTTTTTCAGACAGGGTCTCACTATGTAGTTCAGGTTGGCCTTGAACTTACTATGTAGCCCAGGCTGGCTTGGAACTCCCAGTAATCCTCTTGCCTCAGCCTCTCAGGTGCTGGGATTACAGGAGTGTGCCACTATTCCTCTCTAGCAATTACTTTTTTGTTCGTACATTTCTTACATGATTGAGCCCCCAGAGAGAACACTGACTATGACAGAAAAACAAGGAAGACATTTTGTAATTCTAAAGTAGTCTCTAAGAAAATGTCAGTAAACACGTACACATCATGTAGATAAAACAGTGATAACCACTGTGGTTCCCTGAGCCCCAGGAGTAACTCTTCTGTGCATAAAATGATATCTAAAGTCTCAGTCTATTCAGATACCTACATGCATTGAGGTAGGCTACAAGAAGTAAAATAGGTTAAAAGGAAACAAACTTGGAGAAACCCAGAGACTTTGAGTAGTGGGGCAGAGGGTGAGGAGCATCATTCCACCAAATGTGAGACAGTGAGGCAGGCAATTAGAGCATGACAAACTGGCAGGATAATTGGGCATGACCTGTCAGTTATGGAGATCTGTCCATCACAGCAAGGATGTGTGAGCAGAGTAGCCCACAAGGACAGCCCACACATGACATCATAATAGAGTATAAAAGACAGGCCATTGGCCTCAGGTTCACTGTTTTCTTTCTCTCCCAGTGGCCAATCTGAAAGCAGGGCATATTTCCTTTTTACATACTGCTTTTCTTCAGAGAACTTCTCTTTCTTCACACACTTCTCTCTTCTCCCTACTTTTCTACTTTTACCTTCAACAAATGTAAAACCCCTACATCCTTTGGCTGTTGTTACAGTTGATACATTGTGTCAACTTGAGGAGTCCAAAATCTTAACTAAGTAACTCAGCAGTTCTACATCCTGTGGTGAAAAGGACATGCCCTTCCTGCTCTAGGATGTTGTTCATTGTGTCAATTTGAGAAGTTTAGGGTAACTATATAACTCAGCAGGGAGCCAGGGTCCTTACTTTGTATTCATCCTGAGCCTGTGTAAGAGGAGGGCATGGAGATGGTGTGGGTGTGGGCAGATAGCTAGGAGGGAAGAGGCTTGCTTCCCCCTTTTCCTCTTGTTGCTTTTGCTGTCTTCGGCTGCCTTGGACTGCTGCCCCTGTGCCATTACACCCTGCCTAGAAACCAGCTGATTATGGAGACAAACTGTGAGCTAATTAAACCTTTCCTTCCTTAATTTTAGATGTTGGGTATTTTGTCTCAGCAATGAGAGAAAAGTAACTGAGACAGCTGTCCTGTCCAATTCTTTGTTTAAGACAAGAGCCTGAAAGAAGCCCTCGGGGCACCCCAGCATCCAGTAACAGCAGTGTGGAAGAGTGACTGGGTGGCAGAAGAAGATGTAAAGATCTAGTTAGCACAACTAACACAGAAATTGGCCAGTGCAGAAGGAAAGTCAAAGCTGTTTTGTGATCTGGAAAATAGGCTGTCACTGTAAAAAAGCCTCTGGACTTCTCAACATACATTCCTCCATGTTGCAATGGGGAGCCATCTTGAGAAGGTTATGCCTGAGCTTGCTGATTTAGGAAAACAAAAGCCCCTACATTTTCCTGTCCCCAGAAGCCCGCAGTAAATGTTACTACATTAGCTCTGCAGGTGACTGCTTTGAGACCCAGTTTGGCCCCAAGAATTACCACTGAAACAGTGCTACTGAAAACGCTATGTGATGGGTAAGTTGACAGTGATGCAGAAGAAAGAACTTACTTCTCCTTTAAGACCAAAAGTTGCTCAGGGGATAGCTGAAGTTCACGGGGCCAAAGAGGTTCACCTGACTACATGAGCAGGAGCTTGGTCTCAAAGCACCAGAGACTTGGGTAGTGGATTGTACTGGGGGGCTGCCACCCTCCCAAGCCCCCCACACCCCAGCAGTGCAGAAAGTTGCCCTGCCACTTAAGTGGCCTTCACAAAGGGCTCTAGAGCCCAGCCTTGGAAGTACAGCGAGCAAATCTTTCCAGAATAAATATCTTCCATGTGAACTTTGCATTCTCTTATGTGTTGTACTGGCAAGAACAGCTGAAAGATATTCCAACTGGATGTGATCCTAAGCCATTCCCACTGACTACCTCAGCAGAGACAATACTTCAATGTTTCCTGTTTTTGTTTTGTTTTTTGAGATAGGGTCTCACTATGTAGTTTAGGCTGGTCTTGAACTCAATATATACCCCAGAATGGCTTCAAACTCAGGGTGATCCTCTCATCTGAATGTTGGTATTACAGGTGTGTGTGTCATCACATCCATATACTTTCATGTTTTGTTAAGACATTTTGTATTTGCTTTTTGTTTTGTATATGTATATGAATTTATATATTTGTGTATGTATATATATGCATATTTAAGAATTTATAATTTATAGACATATATTCTTTTCCTTTACTCTCCCACTCTCTTTTCTTCTCTTTTTCATATGCAAAGTTTTTTCTTTTCTTCATTTTAGTTACTTTTGCTTTCATTTCTTATCTTTTTCTGGCTTTCTTTCTTTTCCTTTTAAATTTATAATTTTTCTCTTATTGTCTTTTTCCTTGCTTTCTTTTTTTCTCTCAATTAATTTTATCATGTTAAACACTTAAGTAGTTTATCCTATATAATTTTTGCCCCTGGCATTCCTATTGCTGTTACCATTCCTATTGTTGCTGTTGTTGTTAGCTGTTATTCACTTTATTTGCAGTTACAGTTTGCTAGAATTTGTGGGGGGGTTGGTACTTATGTTCCTTTTCCTATGGGATGCTGGAGGTAAAGCCTGACACTTTGAACATGTGCAGCAGATGCTCTGCTGCTGAGCTGTACTCCAATCCCAGCTAAAAGGAGTTGCACCATACTCCACCCATGACACATCTCTGTTTGAAACTCAGAAAAGACTTCCATATAAAAAATAGATGAGATAAAATCTTCAAACTGATTACCTGGCCTTAGATGAGAACAGCTGGGATGGGGGTGGGCCTGAAAACCCACTCCTGGACATCCATTCCCCATAGCATCAGCAGAGAGAAACAACACAAAGACTGCGGACACTATATCTACAAGGGACCCCAGTACAAGTTGTCCCTACCTCCTTTGGTACCACATATTGTTGACAAAAGAAAGTGTTGACAAAAGGAAGGATGGAAGGAAGGGAGGAAAGAAGGAAAGATGGCAAACAAATGTTCCTGAAACTAGTCTAAAAAATAGAAAGTGACAGAAATCTTTCTAACTCATTCTACAAAGGCAGTATTACCCTGCTACCAGAAGCCGATAAGGAGAAAACAGCAACAATAACAAAAAAAAAAAATAAAAGAAAGGACAAGAAAAGAAACTACTCAAAGGTGACAAAAAAAAACTACAGTAAGTGTTTAAATTTCAAAAAAAAAATCACAATAAAGGCAATGTCCAAGAACAATGAGATAAATGTGTTTGAGGAGATGAGTATTTAGACTATTTTGAGAAGGATTAATGGCAATGTGTCTTTTATTGTAAGAAATATTAAAAATGTAAATGATGATTTCTTTTATCAACCTTTGTTGATCAAATGTTTATGGAAACTCTGTCAAATAAAACCATTACAGTGTGTCTTTACTTATCTCATTCACTGGATCTGGCAATATGTGATTTCTGGCTCTTCCCCAAAGTTAAAATGATCATGAAAGGTAAGCATTTTGAATTGATTCAGGATATGAAGGTAGTCACAATAGCACAACTAAAGACAGTCACATAAGATTTTTAGAACTGCTTGAGAAAGTGGCAAGAATGATGTTATAATTGTATTTGAAGTGAAAGGAAGCATTTTTAAGGGTATTAATGGCAATGTGCCTTGTACTGTGATAAAAGTTTTACAAACAGTTGCCATTTGTTTTGGTCACACCTCATAGACTGATATTTTTAATGAGCATAGATGCAAAATCTCTCATTAATATACTTGCAAATCGAGTTCAATCTCACATTAAAAGGATCATGCATCATGATCAAGTCGGTTTCATTCCAGGGATGCGATGTTGGTTCAACATACACAAACCAGTAAAGGTAATACAACACACAAACAAAATCGATGTAAAAAAATCACATTATCTTCTCAATAGTTGTAAAAGAAAAACCTTTGGACAAAATCTAATATCCCTTCAAAATAAATGCTCTGAAAATCTTAAGTATAGAATTACCTTGCCTCCAAATATTAAAGGTTATATATGACAAACCCATAGCCATCACCAAACTGAATGCAAGAAAACTGAAAATATTTCCTCTCTAATCAGAACAAAAAAAGATATTTATTCTCACTACTAGTTTTCAATATAATATTTGAAATGTTAACCAGAGAAACTAGGCAAGAAAGAAACTGGAAAGAAAGAAACAGGATACAAATAGGAAAGGTGGAATTTAAATATATTTGTTTGGAGATGATATGATTCTATACACAGAATACTCTAAAGAATGCACTAAAACTCCTTAAACTTGATACATTAAAAATAGCAGGATACAAAATCAACAAAAACGTAGCATCTTTTACACAAATAAAGAAGGTGCTGAGAAACAATCCCATATACAATGCCCTTAAAAAGCTCTAGGAATAAACCCACCCCTGGAAATGAAAAACTTCTAAAATAAAAATTTTAAAATAGAAGGAAAAAATAGAAAAAGATGCTAGAAGATGGAAAGACCTCCTATGTTTAGGAATTCGGAGAATGTAACAGTGTTAAGTGGCCATATTCCCAAAAGTATCTATAGATTCAATGCAATTTCCATCAAATATCAATGGCATTCTCCACAGAACTAGGAAAAACATTCCTAAAAGTTATATAGAAGCACAAAATATCCCTAGTGGCTAAAACAATTCTAATAAAAAAGAACAATGCTGGAAGCATCACAATACCAAATTTTAAAATATATTATAGAGCCATTGAGGAAAAATCACAGTATGGTATAGGTATAAAAACAGACACTTAAACCAATGGAATAGAATAGAGGACAGTCTAATAATGTCTAATAATGCAGTCTAATAATGCATCTACAGCCATCTGATTCTCAACAAAGGAGCAAAAAACATATATTGATGAAAAAAGACAACCTCTTCAATAAAGTATGCTAGAAAAGCAGAATATCACTATAGATGATTGTAGCTAGATCCCTGTATAAAAATCAATTCACAGTGGGTTAAAGCCCTTAATGTAAGGCCTGATATTTTGAAAATACTAGAGAGAAATATGAGAAAAGATTCAACATATTGGTACAAGCAATTACTTCCTAAATAAGACTCCAGTAGCTCAGGAAGTAATGAGACAAATGGGATTACATCAAATTAAAGTGCTTCTAGCTGGATGTGGTGGCACATATCTGTAATCCCACCATTCTGGGAATCTAAGGCAGCAGGATTGCAAGTTTGAACCCAGCCTGGGCAATTTAGTGACTTGGTGAGACTCCTTTTCAAAATAAAAAGGGCTGGTAGGGTGGGCACTGTGATGAACTAGAGGCAGCAGCACTTAGAAATGCTCAGAGGACACTCACCAAGATCTGTTGGTACTCAAAATCAGAGAATGAACACAAGCCATAACATAGGGAGGCAACTTGAAGGAGAAGCCCATCAGATGAATTGTAGTGCCAGGGGTTTTAGAGAAAGAAGCAGATCCAACTGTTGATCTCACCACTGCTTACAGCACTAAACGTGTCCTCTTGGGAAACATTCCGATCCCCTGAGGGAAGAAGCTTCACCATGGCCACTGCTATTGGTGCCCAGACTACTAGCCACTGACTAGTGCCAACATATCCTAGCTCTCTTCTCACTGAGAGATGGAACAAGACATTTACAGAAGACCGCCCCCTCAAAATATGGTACTGAGGAAGGTGTGGGCCAGAGAAACAGAGAGCGGTGACTGAGTTGAGAATAGGGAACCCTAGTGACAGAAAGAACAAGGGTCCTAGTTAGGGACCCAAAACAAGGCATTGAGAGTTCTATAGGATGGCAAGTCACAGAAGCATGCAAGATTTGTGGCCAATGTGTTCCACAAGTGGAGAAAAGGACACTGGAGCTGCGTTGAAGTGGGAACTATCTCACCACTCTCCAAAATGCTGCTAAGGTCTTTGCCTGTGTTCTACATTGCCTACTGCCTGCACTCCAAATGCTGCAGGGCTCAGCACCCATGTAGAATTGATTCTACCACCCAACAAAAGCTGCTAAGATCTGTACCTAGGTGATCTCTCTCCAAATGACCCCCAAATACTACTGAATTCCTACAAGAAATGGCCCTCCACCACCAAGCCTTAAATGCCACTGAAATCTCAGGCTAGATAGAGATTCTTTGAGAGATGCAGTCAGAGAGTTTGACCTAAGCAGAAAGCCAGAGTGGTGCAGTCAGAAGGTGTTGCCTGCAGTGCTCACTTGGAAGGGTATAGATAGAGCAGACATAAGTAGCGGCAGGGATTAACACGGAGGAAAGAAGACAGAGGTTGAGAGAATCCCTCCAGGGATCAGCAGAAGATTCAGTGCTTGAACAGACACACTGCCCTCCCCTCCAGACTTGATACAATTGAATATGATTAATCATAAAGCAAAAGCAAAAATCTTCAGCTAGTCACACCCACAATAGTGTATCTGAAACTAAAAGAGCACTGCCTGCAGAGGAACAAGAAATAGACTCAGCAGTTTATCTGGAGCCCCCAGGCACTTCAATCACCAGTCAGTAAACAGTAGCTGTTCTCTCCTTGCAAAGCAGTGACCTGGACTGACCATATTGCATTGAGAAGGATGAATAGGTATGGGAACACCAAAACATAACCAAAGCCAAAGTCAAATCACAGGAAGACATACCCTAAATAGAGATCTCCACAATAGTGACACAGTTTTTCCACCCTAACCAATTTCTAACCCCAAGCACAAGAAGAATAGAAACATGAGAAAACAAGGCAAAGCATGCCTCAAAAATGCTTAACTCCCCAAAAGATGTTCCAATGAGTCCTGAAGTGGGGGAAGTTTCTGGCAAAGAGCTAAAAAACCAAATGGCTAAAATGTTTGAGATCAAAGAAAAAAATAAATAAGCAAATGAATAAGATTTCAATGAGCTTAAAGAAGATGTAAATAAACAGATGAAGATTTTAATTAATACAGTTATCAATGAGCTCCAAAAAGACACAAAGAAAAGGACTTTTTGAATAGAACACCAATTGTACAAGAAATAACATCACAAATCAACAAATGGATCATATTAAATTTAAAAACAAAGGAAACAACCAACAAAGTAAAAGACAACCTGTAGAATGAGAAAATGTTTGGCCAAATATTCCTGGACAGAGGCATAATATCTAGAATATATAAAGAACTTAAAAGACCCAAACAAAAAATGAAATAAAGTTGCTGAAATAAATAGCTACATTGCAGAAGAAGTAATAGGTGTGGCCAATAAATGCTTGAAAAAACGTTGAACTTTGCTAGACATTAAAGAACTGCAAATTAAGACAACATTGAGATTTGATTTTACTCCAGAAAGAATGCCAATCATCAAGAAAACAAATACTAACAGTGCTGGTGAGGCTGTGGAAAAAAGGAACTCTTCTACATTGCTGGTGGGAATGTAAACTAGTACAACAATTATAGAAATTAGTGAGGCAGTTTCTTGAAAAACTAAAAATAGAAATTACATTTTACACAGCGATTCCCTTTCTAGGTACCTTCCCAAATGAATTAAAGACACCATATCACAGCAATACATAATTATCAATTCATAATAGTTTAATGCCTGAAGCAATCTATATGTCTTTCAACAGATGAATCAGTAAATAAAATGTGGTATCTATACATAATGGAATACTATTTGTTGATAAAGAATAAATTTGAGACATTTATAGAAAAATAAATACACCTTGAAAACGTAATGTTAAGTGAAATGAATCAGACACACAAATTTAAATGCATTAAGAACAAAAGAAAAGATTTAGGAAAAAGGGAGGTAGATCTTTTGCAAATGTGAAGGGGATCAAGTGATGGAATGTGAGGGTAGCTGGAAAGAGCATGGAATGCAAAAAGATTTAAAATGTGTCATAGGCATGTACAGAATACCCACAATGAATGTAATCATTGCGTGTTTCAAATATGAACTAAAAAATTAAATGGAGGAGGGGTATCTAGAGAAGCAGAGAGAGAGGAGGTAGTTTAGGGAAGGGAACTAGAAAGAATCAAGATGTGTTGAGTACATGTAGCTACTCCCTAACATAAATCTAAACATTAGGTACTGTAAACATGCACTAATAAAAATTTTAAAAATATAAAAAAAACTATTCCCCCTAAAACTAGCAACAAGGCAAGGGTATTTATTTTCACCAGTCCTGTTTAATACAGTGCTCAAAAATTTAGTCAGAGAAATCACAGAAGAGAAAGAAATAAAAGGGATATGAATAAGAAAATAAAATTACCCTTATTTGCAGATGACATGATTGTTTTCACAGAACACCAAAAAACTCCACCAGAAGATTCTTAAAACTAATAAATTAAGCAAGTGGTAGCATACTAAATCAACACACAATAATCAATAATGTACCTGTACAATAACAATAAGCTCACTGAGAAAAATATCAGGAAAACAATCCCACTTAGGGTAGCTTTGAAAATTTTAAATACCTAGGAATGAATCTAACCAAAAATGTGAAAAAAAGAAAACTATAGTACTCTGAAAAAAGAGATTGAAGAGAGCATTAGAAAATAAAGACATTCCCAGTCCTTAGATAAGCAGAACCAATATTGCCAAAGTAGCCATATTACCCAAAATGATACATATATTTAATGCCATTCCAATCAAAGTGCCAATATCATCCTCCACAGAACTACAAAAAAGTCTTAAAATTTGTATTGAAGTAGAAGAGATTCAGAATAGCCAAGATAATCCTGAGCAGAAGGAATAAAGCAGGAGTCATTACATCCTGGGCTTTAAGTTATACTACAGAACTACAATAGTAAAAACAGCATGTTACTGGCACAAAAGTAGACATGTTGGACAATGAGTAGACCTGAGAATGCAGGAACAACCTTTGCACATTCAGGTATCTGTTTTTTGTTTTAAAAATTTTTTTATTAGTATACTATATGTTGGAGGTACATAGTAATAACATTTATCTTGGAGCATTGGTACATATTGATAACTTATCTTGATCACTTTCATTTTTCTTCCTCCTGCCCATCTTTCCCAGATATCCTTTCCATCTCCAAAGTGTATATCTCCCTGTTTACTACCATCTTTCTTTTATTTTGCTCTTTACTTATATTTTAGGCCTCTCAGAGAATCTATGTGATATGTAAACTTCTGTGTCTTCTTTATTTCATTTAGTAGTTATGATCTGAAAATCCATCCATTTTCCTGCAAATGACTCAAATTTGTCCTTTATAGCAGAGTAATACTCCATATTGTGTTCTTGTGTGTGTGTGTGTGTGTGTGTGTGTGTGTGTGTGTGTGTATCACATTTTCTATAGCCATTCCGTTGGTGGGTCAATAGGCCACTACCACAAAAAACTATTGTGAACTGTGCTGTTATTAACATGAATATGCATATATCACTGCAATATGATGACTTTTGAGAAGATCCCCAGAAAAGGTCTAGTTGAGTCAAATGGGATTTCTACTTTTAGTTTTCAGAGTACTCTCCGTACTGATCTGCATTGTGGTTGTACTAGTTTACATTCCCATCAATAATGCATAAGGGTTCCTTTTCCCCACAACTTTGTCAGTATTTGTTGCTTTTTGAGCTCATGGTAATAGCTATTCTTACTGGAGTAAAGGAAAATTTTGGTGATGCTTTGACTTACATTTCTCTAATTGCAAAAAATGGTGAACATTTTATGTGTTCGTTGGCCATTTGTACTTTTCTTTTGAGAAATGTTTATTCATCTCAATTGTCCATTTTAACTGGGTCTTTTATTTTGATTTATTTTATTTTAAGAAATAAAAGAAGGAAAACATATTAACAAACAGACATCCATTTACAAAATAGGATAAGAACAATACAAACAAAACAGAGTTACAGACAAAGTTGATAATACAACAACCACTGGGTCTTTTATTTTGGATAGTCTAATTTTTTCAGTTGTTTATGTGTTCTAAATATTATTCCTTTGTTGGAGGAGTAGCTGGCAAAATTTTTTCCAATTCTGTTGTTTGACTCTTCATTCTGTTCCTTGTTTGCTTTGCTATGCAAGAGGCTATAAATTACAACCCCAGACTTCAAGTTATACTACAAAGCTAAAATAATAAAAACAGCATGGTTCTGGCACAAAAACTAAAGTGGGTGCACATCTTTATTCTCAGTACTTGGGAGGTTGAGGCAGGAGGAATGCCATGAGTTTTCAGCCAGCTTGGGTCACATAGTGAGTTCAAGACCAGCCTGAAATACACAGTGAGACCATATCTCAAACAAAGCAAAACAAGACACTTTGACAGATGCATAGGAACTGAGAATGCAGAAACAACCCCATGTACATTTAGCCATGTGATATTTGACAATGGAGCCAAAACCATATGTTGCAGGAAAGTTATCCTCTTTAATGAATTGTACGGGAAAAACTAATTATTCACGTGTAGAAGAATGAATGTTGACCCACATCTCTCTGTCTTGTACTAAAATCAAATCAAAATTGGTAAAAGATCTAGATATAAAAAAGAAACACTGAATCTTCTGAAATGTCACATTGGTAAAACTCTTGAAGACATCAACATAGGGAAGAACTTTCTGAGCAAAACCCCAATAGCACAAGAAATTATATTAAGAATGAACAAAGGGGATTATATCAAATTCAAAATCTTCTACACAGCAAAGGAAACAGCCAACAGAGCAAAGACATAGCCTGCAGAAAAGAAGACTCCTCAGAAGAGGTTAGTTTGGAATCAGTTCCCCAGTGGTGTTCACTGCCATCTCTGACATTAAATGCAATCCTCTTCAGGTTGTTTGGGTTGTGTGGCCTTGAGTCCCTCTATGTCTGACTCTCATGATATGTCTGCGAAGGGAAAGGATGCATCCATTTCTGTTGACCAACAGAGAGACAAGGGTGGGAAAAGAGTACTTTCTCATAGGGAAATATGAAATGTCATCTTGTGCTTGGAGATGATCGAATGTGTGTTCTGAAGAATACATAAGTGAAATAGCTGGAGATGAAGGAAAGGCACCAACTATGCCCCAAAAATAGGGAGTGTGATCCCTTGAGTGTGTTTGCAGCCCCCTACAATTTCAAGCAAATAACAGGCTATGGAAATAATCTTATAGACTTTTGGGTCATATATCTGCCATAAAGAGAGTCTCAGTGTGGAAGCTGGCACCAGGCTCTCCTTCTGTTTCACTTCAGGTAGTTTTACTTCATTTCCTGAAGGCACATTTGTTCAGCTCTTCTGTTTCTCCTTGTTTATGGTGCCAATCAGTTCCGTACCCACAGAAGTCAACCCCATCCACCTGGGGATAGCTTGCTACCTCTGCAAAAGGCCCATCTCTTTTCGGATCTGCTTCACTCCTTCACAACGTTTTAAATCATGGTATGCCCAGGGTCCAATTATATTGACTAGTATAAAAAAGAAAATCCAAATGTGCCTGTCATTGCCAAAGAATTTAAAATTGATAGCAATCACGATGCTGTGTTCAGCCTCACTGACAAATTCAGGAAGCAATTGGAGAGAAAGTGATTGAGTACAAGATAATGTCTTGGCAAATATATCCATGCAGTAAGGAGGGCTCAGTTTCCAGAGATCTTGAGCAATCCCCTCTCCAGATAGGCACAGGCACTCTGGGGGATGAAGCCCATATTGGGATATTTTCAGTTAAATGAGCAGCAGGTACTGATAGAAGTTCCAAGGCATTGCACTGATACATGAAAGACACCCAGTGAATGTGATAAATGAATAAATGCACGGTTAAATGTAAAAAGTTTATCAGTTTAGGAGATGAAGAGGATGAAAATGCCATAGGCAAGTGGGGAAAGCAATGGTGCCACAAAGAGGAGTACGTGTTTGCATGGAAGGCTGAAAACCTACTTAGTAACAATTATTAATGATAATAATTAATCACTAATAGTATCAATTATGGTTGCAATCTCTTTTGAAGGCCCATTTGCCACTCTGCCGTGCTGTTATGGAACCAAGTACCAAACTGAATGGAAAAAAATCTCGCACCAAGGAGTTGGAAGGCAATCAACTTTATTACACCAGAGGGCTGATGGGGATCACTCCCAAAACATCAGCCCATAGCTGGCCTTGGGTTTAGTCTACACAGATTTTGCAAACAGGAAGTACAGAAGCTTGAAAGAGTGTTGAATTCTTATTGGGTAGTGCCGTTCATCTTTGTTGCAAGGTAGGAAGTCCTTGAAACAAGTTAACAAACTGGATATGCTTATGGATTAGAAAGTACAGGGTGTGCAGCTAGATGCAGTCAGACAGGACTGAATCAGGTTATCTCTGGTTTGCAGCTGGGCAGACTCAGTCAAAGCTAACTGAGTCTAGTGGTGGAGCTATGTGTTGGGCTGGATGATCTTATTTTGTCCTAATATGGTGTCAAGCTACTAGTTAATTTTTAAAATTTCCATCACTGCAGCAATCAAATCACTCCTCTGGTAAACACACACAAACACACACACACACACACACACACACACACACACACAT
>NW_004955534.1:856962-884244 GCF_000276665.1 Chinchilla lanigera | reverse complement strand
ATTATAAGGTACTGGCATGTGAATTTACAAAATTATTTATTGTAAGTGTGATGATTTATGTCCAGGTGTCCCCCCAATGCCTCATGTGGTCATAAATGGAGCTTTTTCAGAGGTGGTTGTATCTAGAGTGTATGATTGATTCATAGTGCAATGCTAGAATTAAGGATGCTGGGATTCAGGGTGGGGGATTTCTGGATCAATCCACTGATTGGATTGGCACCACCCTAATCTCAGTAGACTGGATACAATATAAGGGACAGAAAGAGGCTTGGCTCCCCTCTTCCCTTGCTTGCTTTTGCTGTCTTTTGCCACCATGAACTGTTTCTCCTCTGATGCTCCTCTGCCAAGGCACCTTGCCTTAGACTCAGCCAATTATGAATTGAAACCTCTACAAACTGTGAGCTAAATAAACTTTTTCCCCTTTAACTTTGAGAATCAATAACTTTTATTTCAGCAATGGGAGAAAAGTAACTAAGACAATAGGGAGTAGTGTCAATGGAAAACTTCACTCACATAAACTTAACCATCGCAGTTCTGAGAACTTTTTTCAGAGACAAAAGCCATTCCAATTTGCCCTTACACATAATAATTTTATGGCTGGACAATGGTAAAGAGAATTTCTTTGTGTGTGACTTTTTGAGTTTTGGGCAGATACTAAATTATTTTTTGTTGAGAAAAATCTTTTCTCAATTAATATTGAACACTGAATAGCTTTGGAATTTAACTTTTGTTTTAAGTTTGATAATGCTTCTTAATGAATTCAACCTAAAGCTGCAAGGCAAAGAGTGCTTATATGAAACATACTTTAGTAAAGTCACTTCAATGACAACTAATGTTGCTTGAAACAAAGTAATATGAAGCTACTTTTTGTACTTCTCAAACTAGCAAAAGTTAAAAAAAGTGAAATTTTCATTCTCATACAAATGTGCAATGGGTATATTGTCCAAGCTCAGACTAAATTTCCAGCATTCTTACCAGATGCAAATGGGAAGGAAATTTCCATATTTCAAATTCATCTATTTAGTTACTTAACTATCCATGTAGTGTTATAGAAAAAGTCAAATACCAGAGAAGAGACTATTAGAATTCTATAAATGCCTTCCAAGAGGTGAATATGTTCAAGTAAAATAAAGGGATTTGCATCAGCATTTGAATGTATCTGTCTTTTAGTTGATGTTAATATGTTCCAATATCTACTTGTGAACAGATATTTTCAAAGATGAACTATTAAAATTCCATTATGCATCAACAGATGAACATTTACTATTTTGATGACAGAGAATGCTTACACTGAATCCTAAGTACAGTGGACCCTCAAATTATGACCATCCTTACACACCAACAATTTGGGTTACAATGAGAATTTTAGGTTTAACTTATGACCAATGTCTTGAGTTACTACTTAAATGCTGGCTGCTACTGCAGGTGTAAACAAAGACTAATGATGCCAGAAAAGCATGTGTAAGTGTATTTGTCAGTCTGAGCAGATGTCTGTGTTTGTGGACATGATTTTGGCCAGTATTTTACATAATCACCATGATTACTTCTATTAAAATGGCCCCCAAAATCTAGAAAAGAAGCTAATGAAAGGAGGAAAGGGAAAGAAAGCAATGATGATTGAGCAGGAGGAAATTGTGGAGAAATATGAGAGTGGCATTCGTGTGAAGAATCTCACTAATATATACAACATGTCGAAATCCACCATCTCGACAATCTTACAGAGAAAAGATTTGTATAAGGAAGTTAGTGTTGCTAAAGGAGTTACTCAAATTAGTAAGTTATGATCAAAATTGTTAGAGGAGGATGAAAGGCTACTATTAGTATGGATAAACAAAAGGCAGATGGAAGGTTAGAGCCTATCTGAGTCTATAATTTGTGAAAAATCTAGGGCTATAAATGGTGATCTCACAAAGGACAATCCATCAGTGAGTGATAATGGTGAACATCTTGTGCCAGTAAGGGGTTGTTTCACAATTTTAAAAGGAGAACTGGAGTTGATAGAGTAACTAGGCATGGTGAAGCAGCCAGTGCTGATTAAAAAAAAGCAGCTGAAAATTACATACAACACTTCAAAATAATGACACAGAGAAATGGCTTTTATTCTCATCAAGTTTTCAACTATGATAGAACTGGCCTTTTCTGGAAGAAAATGCCCAGGAGAACATACATTATCCAGGAAGAGAAGAAAATACTAGGCCTCAAGCCTATGAAGGACAGGCTAACGTTATTGCTATGTGCCAATGTGAGTGGTAACCTCAAGATAAACCTTTCTTGGTTTTCCACTCTGAGATCCCTAGAGTGTTCAGAAAACATAAAGTTATAGCAGGGCATGGTGGTGCATGCTTGTAATCCCAGCACTCAGGAGGCTGAGGTAAGAGTATAGCCATGAGTTCAAGGCCAGCCTGGGCTACATAAGTGAGTTCAAGGCCAGGCTGCACTACACAGCAAGACCCTGTTTCAAAAGAGAAAAGAAAAGAAAGGAAAAGAAAAGAAAAGAAAACATAAAGTCATAAGGAATAGGCTATGGGTAATGTGGAGATCTAACCCAAAAGCCTGGATAACAAGGGTATAGTACTTTCTCTTGAGTGAATCAGGGAGGCAGTCTTTCTTACTGTTATGAAATATGTAAAGAACAAAGTTTACCTCTCAAGGCTCTCCTCATCACAGGCAATGCTCTTGCTCACCCACCAGATTTGGAAGAATTGGCTGAAGAATCCCCATGGCTCTAAGTCAAGCTCCTCTCACCTAATACAACTCTTCTACTGCCGCCTATGGACCAGTAGATTGATAGCTAAATTTAAGAAGTATACACTAAGGATGTGTTCCTGAAGTGCTTCTACATGGTCTCAGATACAGCTTTAACCCTTACAGAGTTCTGGAAGGAACATTACAACATCCTTTCCTGTGTGGGGTTAATTGAGAAATCCTGGGCTAATGTCTCTCTAAGGACACTGTGATCTGCATGGAAGAAAGTGGGGCCTAAATTATATAGCAGAGATACTTTGAAGGCTGTGTGGAGGAGCCTGAGCCTTCAATTGACTCTGTGGTTTATGACATCATCACTATAGCAAAGTTTGTAGGCTTACAGGTAGATATGGTGCTGTTGAGAAGCTGTTGGAGGAGCACTCAGAAGAACTGTTCAGCAACTTCTGGCTAAGCAACAGAGAATAGCAGCTGAGGAGCTTTCTCAGAAGGGGGAGTATCAACTATCAGCATAGCAAAGTTCTTCTGAAAAAAAGGAAATCCAGAAAAAATGGACAAAGCTACAAATATTTGTAAAGAAGACCCACCTAGACAGAGAAAAAGCCAATCATTACATTCATTTGGCTAATGACAATGTCATGTCATACTACAGAATAGTGTTAAAGAAAAGACAGAAACAGACAACCTTAGACCAGTTTTTAGGTCTGAAAAAGTTGAGACTTGGTGAGCCGGAAGCAGGTCCTAGTGGGCTACAGACTCTCCCAAGGAGAAAAAAGACACCAGAGAGCCAGGATCCTGATGTTCTTATGGAAGGGGACTCTTTCCAAACAATAACAACCTTCCATTTCATCCTCACTTCCTGCAAGCCAAAGATGTAAACTTGAATGGTGAGTACAGTATGAAATTGTAGTTTCCGATAAACGAGGCACATTTTATAACTTTTTGGTGAATACACTAGGAAAATTATTGGTGTTTCTGGCAAATTGTGCACATTATGCAACACTTTTTATTATGAAAAGGTTAGTTAAGGGGTGCTTTGGGAGGTTCAAAATGTATTATGAGTATTTCCATTATTTCTAATGGGAAAAATAGGCTTGACTTACAACCAACTTGCGTTACAACCAGCCCTCTGAACAAATTGAGTTCTTAAGTCAAAGGTCCATTGTAAGCAAAATGTTATCCTCCCAAAACAATATCATTAATGTCATTAGTGGGTGTATATTGTTTTTTAAAGATATGCAATTGAAATTGTGGTTTTTATTTCAACAATAAAAGTATTTGAAGAAATTTATTTTCTGTCCTTTCAGAGAAGTACTTAATACAGCTTCCATTTTGCCTCTGAGCCTTCCCTTAAAAGTTTATTCTGTGCCCTTTAGAGACATTTCCCCAACTCAGGGTGGCTTCACTTTGTACCACTTTACTTTTGTCAATAATTGTAAAAATACAAGGGGAAGACTAGTGTAGATCTAAAGAGTAGCAATAGTCATTAAGGCCTCAAAAAAAAAAACACCCAAAAACCAACCAAACAAACAAAAAACACAACAACATCCTCAAAGTGGGTTATTCTGAGTATTCTTGGATCCTAAGAGCTTTGATCATTCATTGGATTCAGGGCATGTCAATCTTAACGTTTCAGCAAATGAGCTTAGAGCTTGCTATGACACTCTTGAGCCTGCCCTCTGCCTCTCCGCTTGTAATTTTCCCGCCTAGTCTGCGTCTTCAGAGACACAGTTTGGGGTGGGTGCATCCTGGATTGGTCTCCTGCCCTTACCATTTTGGGGCCGCTGCAAGAACCGAGGTAGACTCTTGTTCTGTCAGCAGTGGGTTCTCCCGTGCTCCTTCCCCTCTGCCCTCCCCCTGGACCCACTTCCTACCGCCTCTCCTCAACAGCTCCAGACCAACCGCCAACGGTCTGCCTCGGCGGCCGCCATCTTTGCTGCCATTGGCACAGGCCCTCTGAGGCGCTGACTAGTGTCATGTCTGCCACAGGGAATGGAGACCCGACACCAAATGACCCAGATAGCCGGGTGAGCCTGGCAGCCGAGGGGGCTGAGGCAGCTGGAGTGGATGAAGGAGTTGGGCTCAACTCCGGGACAAATGTGGGCAGCGTGGCCGAGGGCAGCGAAGCCCAGGTGGCCTCGGGAGCCCAGGCCCTAGGGCCCCGGGTGGTAGAGGAGGGCGTGAGGCTGGAGGCAGGGTCCGCTGCATCCTCCTCGTCTTCCTCCTCCTCCATCGGGCCAGCGGAGGAGGAGGAGGGCGGGGACGGGGTGATGAACCGGGTGGTGGACCCCTGGCAGTTCCCCTTGTTGAATTTCCGAATCACGTTCATGGAGCTGGCCAACGCGCTCCTGCAGCGCATGCAGCACAACGACCACCTCCTGATCCGCCCCTACGAGGGCAGCCTGAGGCTGCGACGATCCGCTCCCAACGCAGCCTCCCGCCCACGTCCCCGCCCCAGCCTCCGCCCCCGGCTGCTGCCGGTGCTCCCGATGCCTTCAGGGCCCAGGGGCCCGGCGATCCCTCAGGTCAGGGCCCCGGGCGAAGGCGAGGCCCAAGCCCCGGCTGTCGAGGCTGTGGTCTCGGCCCCGGCCGTGGAGGAGCCAAGAGCCTGCGCCGGCGCCACCGCCATGTTGGCCGAGGCGTCAAAGGAAGCGATGAAGGAGACAGCGAAGAGCGGAAAGCAGGTGGCAAAGGACTCCAAGGGTGAAGAACACGTGGAAGGTGGGACATTGGCTAGGAGCGGGGACCCCGTGAGGAGGGACAACGGGGAGGGGGGAGATGGGCGTGGCCTTAGCTTAGGGGGCAGTGCTGGCCCTGCTCGGTGCTGGCCATGGTTGGGGAAGCAGTGGGTCCCACCCTCCTCCAATTGAAGTCTATTTTTTTCTTAGTTACTTAAGTCTCCCTGCCCCTTCTGAGGGTACAGTAAGGTGCTGTTATTGGTTATGGATTGGGTTGTTTTTTCTATACCTGTCTGCTCTGAAAGTCTGTTATTTTTCACTAAAACAGTGACTCAGAATCCGCAAGAAAACTGGAGTGGAGATGATGATTTTGGAGGTGTGGAAGAGAGAGAAGCAGAGGAAGAAGGTGAGAAGGAAAACGAAAATCAACAAGAACCAGAAAAGGACACAGACGCAGCAGGTGGCAGCCTTGGAAAACCCGGGTATCTGTCTATACATTTTTTTTTCTTTTTTTATCTTTTTGAGACAGAGTCTCTCTATGCAGTTCACGCTGGCCTTATGCTCAATTTGTAGCCCAGGCTGGCCTCGAACTCACAAGATCCTCCTGCCTCAGCCTCCCAAATGCAGCGATTACAGGCATGAGCCACCATGCCCGGCTTAGATTTAAATATTGTCTAGAATTACTGAACTCACTGTGTAGCCCTGGCTGGCCTTAAACTCACAGCGATCCTCCTGCCTCAGCAACCCAAGTGCTAGGATGCGACTCATGCACAACCATACCCAGCATCTTTGAGTATATTTAAATGATGAAAATTTTTCCTTTTTGCATTTTGATAGCTGTGCATTTCATAGCAACCATCTTTTCCATATGGTACGTATGGACATCAAGCATCTGAGAAGGAAAGGGTGTAGTATAATTTTTGCAACCAGCACAGGCTTTTAAAGCCAGAGAGATGTATGTAAGTGCCAGAATGGCCTTTGCAGTCAAACAAACACACAGAGAAGACCCCAAGCATTTCTGGAGTTAGGCAAGAGGAAGATAAGGTTGGTGAGATCACATGACTGAAGTCTTCGGTTGCACGAGCACCCTAATATCCAAAGGTTTGAGGTACAAGAGGGAAATGGGTTGTTCTTTTCTACTTCTTGAGATGCAGCACAAATGCAGCATATGTATTTTGTATGCTATTTTCTTAGATATGGAAAGCAGTTAATACTGCATAATTGGTAATTTTCTCTCATTTTTATCTGTAGTTCGGAAGACTAGAAAGAAAAGGATGGAGAAAGAAGAAAGAATCCAACATGTGTTTAGAAGTTCAAGAGAATCTCATCAACATTAACTTCATTCCAAAGCTTGTTACCTCAAATACGATACCCATTGATACCTGACTTTTCTCTTTATGTGTTCAAGTTAAAAATAAGTTTGTTTTAAACAACTAAGTGGAACTACAGGCAGATCTTTTTCAAAATAACACTCAAATCTGTTTTACCTCTTCTATCTTCATTTAAAATGAATAGCTTTCCAACACTTGGTAAACTTATTTTAAATTCTTTTATTATAGCACAGTGAATTAAAGTGTAAAGTTTAAAACTTTTTTAACAGGAGAAATGAATGTCAAGGCTTCTTTAAAATTAAATTGTATCAGTCATTTAGCCACCTGTGGCTACTGAGGATATAAAATGTGATTAGTCTGATTTGAAATATGCTGTAAGTGTGAAAAACAGTGCAAACTATCTTAATAACAATGCATAGTGATAATGTATTAGGTTAAGCAAAATAAAGTATTAAAGTTACTTTTACAACTTTCTTTTGAATTTTTTAATGTTACTATTAGAACATTTAAATTACACATTTGGATCAAGTTACCTGTCTATTTGATAGTACTGCTATAGAACATAGTTTTGAAGGAAACCTTATGAGATGGCCAGGTTGCCTGGATGTGAACCTGTGCCCAGACTTTTTTTTTTTTTTTCGTGTTTTTGAGACAGGGTCTCACTATATCATTCACGCTGGCCTTGAGCTCACTCTAGCCCAGACTGGTCTCAAACTCTCAACCATCCTCCTGCCTCAACCTCCTAAGTGCTGTGATTACAGGCGTGCACCACCAGGGCCCAGCCCCAGACTTTTATTTGGAGTGGTAGCTCTCCAAGTATAGTCTCTGAACTAGCAGCATCAGCATCACTTGAGTACTTGGTAGAAGTGCAAAAATTCTGAGGCAACATCAGTTACCTCTGAATTAGCAACTGTGGGGTGGGCCCCCTGATATTTCTGTTTTTAAACCAGCTTTCCAAGGGATTCTGATACCCACTAAAGTTTGAGAACTGCTGGTTTAGAACAATAGTGGAAGTAGCTGAGACTCACCTGAAGTAGGACTAGCCTTAATTCACTGGGCTGGAATTGTAGACAGATTGAATAGGAAGTGACACAGGGAGCAAAGATTGGGTGATGGCAGGAGAACAATGCATAAAGGAGAAAGCTGTATCCAAAGGGATACAAAGAAGATACCACATATGTATGTAAATGAAGTTTAAAAACCACACAAAATGAACAGCATGTAATAACTGTGCACACATATCTGGGTAGCAAACATGCATATGAGAGATGCACATGAAGGTGACGTGTGGGTGTGGCTGGGAAAAATAAACACCTCATTTAGGATGGAGAAAGAAAGGGAGGATAAGGTGGATACATGGATGCTTATAATAGTATTTTCTATACATTTCTATAGGTTTGAAATATTTCTTAATAAAATATGAGATAAAAAGAGAAGAAGAGAATACGTGTAGCCTTTAGACTGTTTAAGGGGGGGAAAGGTGGTCATATTTGACCTGAGTAGAGGATCAGAGCAGGGAAGGGCACCAGGGATTGAGGCTAGACTGCCTCATTTGTGCACTTGTGAAGATTTTGCAGGTGCTTTCTTGCTAGCACTAATACTTTCTCTCATATACTGTGGGAGGGTGTTTCATATTCCAGTTTATACTAGCATTGTTTTTTGAGCATTATTTTTTGGCCCTGTGTTTGTCTCATTATATAAGTCTAGCCATAAGGAATACTGCATAATGGTATGTTCACTTAACACAATTAACCATTGTAAAGTAAACATTTCACTGATGATTAGTGCATTTGCAACTTTATGTGTCTGCTACCTTTATTTGGTCTCAAAACATTTCCAACAGATCCAAACCGTATACTCCATATACTCATTCAGAAGTCATTCTCTCTTTCCCCCTCCCCTAACCCCATGGAAACCACCAATCTGCTTTGTCTTTATTGATTTACCTATGCTAGACATTTCATACAAATAGCGTTTCAATCTGGATAGCCACTTAGCATAATGATTTCAAGATTCATTCACATTGTATCCGTACTTCATTCCTTTTAAGGTTGAATAATATTCCACTATATTTACATAATGCAGTTTGTTTATCCATCGTTCTGTTGATGGATATTTGGGTTATTTCCACCTTCTAGCTGTAGTGAGTAATGTTGGTATGAACATGCAAGCACTTGTATATTGTTTATATGTGCATATATCTACTCCCTTTACCACTCCACTTCCTAGAATGTGAACTTCTGAATAGTTGAGAATTTAAAGGGTTTTACTTATTTTCCTCTCCCAAAGCCCTAGCCACAGAGTTTTCCACTTAATAGGTGCTCACTTGGGGTCCATTAAAGTAAAGTAAATGTAATACTACCACAACCCCTTTTATGGTCATGACTGTTGATGTTTTGAAACATACAATTATGCAGTATTCCTTATGGCTAGACTTATACAATGAGACAAACACAGGGCCACTTGTCACCATTACTTAAACTGAAAGGGCAGGCTAATAGACAATTTCCATATAGTGTGATTTGAGGGGTTCCAAACTTGTTCATGTTTATGTTGTGTCAGTTGTTTGTATAGTATTGTTCTCAGAACTAAGCAAGAAAGACATGTTTCCCAAGCTTCAAGCTTTAGAGGCTCCACTTTGCCTCTCTTCCAGCCATGGCCCTCTCTACAGGCTCAGGGACATATGGCACCAGGGATCTATGGGAACAAGGGCTACTGTCCTGCTAGACCACCCTCCTGAATAGTTCCAAGGACTCCTGAACAGTTCCCAGCCTGATGCCAGGACCTGCATGCTCCTCTTGGAACTTAGCTGAGGAAGTCTGACTATCCCATCAAGACATGTACTCCTAGACCTAAGGAGTTGTTGTATGCCTGGACCAGGGTATGGGTCTGTCCAGAAGCCAGGCCAGGACCAGAAGAAAGAATGCAGGAGGGGTAGAGGAGAGTCACGTCATTGTGATTAAGACTTTAAAGAGTCTGAAAATTCTAAAATCTAACTTGGCCTTTATGAATTGGAAATTAAAGCACATTTCAGGGAAAGAGATTAATCGCTGAATAAAACATATTAGTTGATTTAAATATGGATCCCCAACTGAACTCTTGTCCCGAGCCTGGGTAAATATCTGGCTGGCCAGGCTAAATATCTGGTCTAGAGCCCTTTTCCCTCCCTCACTACATGCCACGCTGGGCACAGTGGTCCCTTGCTTTTGAAAATGGCTTGTTTCAGAATCCAATCAAGCCATCAGACTTAGACTTAGGTCCAGAGCCAGGCTGGATTACAACCAGCAGCCATCAAGTCCTGCTACTCACCCATCTGCACCCCCTCCCCCAGTTCCCCGGGTACTCAGATGCAAAACCTCTTCAGCAGCACTTCTCCCCATAGCAAGGCCCACCTGGAAGCCATCAGCTCGGGAAGGCACATGTTCACGGAAGCCCTTCCTGTGCAGCACAGCCTCTGAAGGACATTTTGCTCCTCTGGCAACCCTCGGGTCTGAGTTGTTCCTATCCTATTAGACGTCCCTCCTCATGCCACAGACAGACCGAGACAGACTACAGAGCAGGTTTTATTGAATTTATTTGCTTTGCATATATCAAAAATCAAGAAAGCTAAAAGAAACTGAAAATCTACCAGAATGTGCCCCTATACATTAAAAAAAACCTCTTCATTTAAGAACACAGCTTTAACAGTGGCAAAGAAACCATTAATGGAATTCTCAGAGTGAGAATAACCTAAAAGCGGTCCACTCCTGAGAAAGTACCAGGATATCTGAGTAAAGAGCATCTATATAAATGAACTACTCACTATGGGAATAAAAAGGGAGGAAAACTCCAGTTATTCAAAAACCTAGCATTATCAAAAAGGTAAAGATACAATATCAGGAAAAATAGATGTTTTATAGAGAAAACACACAATCCCACATTAGGTTGTACAGTGTCACATTATACCATCATCAGCAAAAACCAGCACCAAGTATTTAAATTAACTCTGAGATTTCACTGTCTCCCTAGACTTTTTTTTGCACCAGGTAGTATCCCACTCAGAATATAAGGGCACAATTACAAGGTCAGGCCTGAACTTTCGTTTAAACGAAGTAGCCCCAGCGTGACAGGCAGATATGGTGATAGCTATCCTGAGAAGTCAGTTCTGTGCCTGCAGGGAAATGAGCTAGGTTTGCTGCCCGTGTATCTAAAGGGCGCTCTCCCTTAGTGCTTGGTGGGCTTGGGGTGGAATAAAGGGAAGCACAGGGAAAGGAAGATTGTCTAGCTTCCAGAGAGCCCGCATGGGACACTAGAGGGTGTGCGCCTTGAAAAGCAAACCAGTCGAGGAGCCGACTCTAGGAGAGGAGGCCCTCATCTTTTCTCCTCTCCCTGGGGGTGCTTCGTGGAAGCTGTGCCTCAAGGGCAAAATGGTTGCCAAAGGGAAAGGAGGAGTCAAAGTGTGTTTGGCTATTGCCCCTCCTCCTAGAAAGGGCAGCCTCCTCCTCCCGACTCTCCCTCCCCGCTCTGGCCTTTCAGCCTCCTCTCGTCCTCATGGGTGAGGGTGGAGGGATTACTGGGGAGGTGGGCGCCTAGTATCTTTTGAGGAGTGCGCCTCTAGGAGTGAGGGTGGGGAGAGGCTGGTTTCATCGCTTGAGGCTTCCAGCTCACGTCTCTGTGGATTTAGCATGGAGGACTTGCCTTGGGCTAAACCCTTGTGAAGCACAGACACTGAGGAGAAGGGATGGATGGGAAGTTGATCTACATGGAGTTGTCCATGTCAAGGCCAGAGCCAGAGGAGAAGGGACCTCCCAGGGCCTCCAAACTCAGGGCGGTCAGCTTGTCCTCTGCCTGATGGAAAGTACAGCTTTTGACATCTGTGAAAGGTTGACTTTTGACAGGGAAGTAGGTGCTTAAACAGCAGCATGTGTATGATTGGAAGCACATTTACTTTTCTGAGAAATTAGAGAGGGTCCCTAGTAGTGTTGGGACAAAGGATCAGACATTGATAGACTAATCATCCAGAGGAGTAGAATAATCTTCAAGAAATGTTCTGCCTGCTAGGGGGCCACCCACTGGTGCCAGGCCTGCCAGGTGCAAAAAGGGAGGGAACTTGATAGAAGTGCTCTGTGTGTTACTAGCACCCACTATCGTTAGGGGAGCCCAGGACACATGGGAAAGGGCTTCAATGGGTAGTGGGCTGATTAGGGGCCTGGCTATGTAAAAATTTCCTTTGAAACCCAGAATTTTCACTTCCACCATATCTTCTAGAAGCCTTTGCAAAGCTTAGAGCAGCAGCCAAATAGGTACGCATTTATCTAGGTTCCTAAAACCTATAATCCAATCTCTAGGCTAAATTATCTGAAAATTTCCATGAGAATTACTTTATGTAGATGAGGGAAACACAATCTTTTAGTTACTCCAACAAAATGTTTTTACTTTCTTCCTTCTAAGGCACATTGACCAAAGTTAAAAGATTTCAAAATTCTACAGCAGTGCAAATATTTCCACAGTTTTTATAGAGAAAATGCTAGTTTTCAGGATGCTGGCAGTGACTATATGGAAGGTTAAGCATTAATAATATTCATTAAATAATTAAAAATTTAATTCTCACTTATAAAGCTTTTTTGCTTAATGTAATCATTGCGTAGAATTGCTATAGCTATTAGCAATTGTCATTTAAAATGCTGATGCTCCACCAAGGAACTATTTATTTCATGGTATCTGCTATGTGGCTCCACGCTTTGGCTTTCTTCTTGGCAATGGAGAACCAGACAGGCTCAGTGGGGTCATTCGACTTAACCAGCTCATCTGGGTTTTGGAGCCCAGATGGAAGACTTAAAGATCGTTTCATTTCTTTTCCCGTGCCAGATGTGCGAAGCATCTTCTGATCTTCAAATACAACTGGAACCACAGCAAATAACACATAAGCCGTAAGAAGACCCAGAAATATTGGGCTATGTTTATAGGGTGAAATAAATTATTTTATCCTTTCAGGTTTCCTCTGATCCCCCTTTCTTAGTACTTTCCAATTCCTGCTCCCATGGATGCCAGGCTTCTAAAAGACAGTTTACAGGCAGTGCCATGAGTGGTATGTCAAAGGAGTAAAATCAACATGGCAATGACCACGGGGGGCCTGGACTTGGGAAAGCCTGAGAGGTAATTCTTTAACCTGTAACTTCCAGGCTTTGTTGATTATTATTAGATTGTCCTGCAATTTCGCACTGAGATTAGAAAGGAAACATTGTGCCTATTTAGTTTTAAAATTTTAAATCAGGTAATGTTATAATTGTTTTGCCAGTCTGTGTAATATTGTATGAAATGAAATACCTAATGACTCAATAGATCTAGCTAATAAAAGTCGATACTAGACAACGATATAACAATCACCCTGGCTATGCAGACTACTTCCCTTATTTCTCAATTCCTCTCCTTCCTGCTGTCCCTCCCTCCCTCCTTCATCTTGCTCTGTGGCTAATTGACTGAGTGCCTTAGGCTTAACAACCAGTAGTTCTCAATCCTGAGTACACAGAATCACATAGGGCTTTTTAAAAACTTCTGATACTCGTCATTTTCTGAACCAACTGGATTAGAATCACAAGGGATGGGACCAGAGCCATCTGTAATTTTTAAAAGCTTTACCAGGTGATTCCAATGCTCAGAGATGAGAACATCTTGACAGGAATGTAGCAACCATGAGGCACTGAGCAGATCAGTTACTACTATTTCATAGCCAAATAATGGATTCCTGAATTCCTAGTCTAATTTCTTCATGAAAGGGATTAAGAGAGAGGACAAAAATGGTTTAGTATAAATCAGTCCTCTTCTCTGGCTGAAAAAAAATCCCTCTGGAACACAATTCTTATTGATGATATCACATTCTTTTGTATCCCATCACGGTGTTTTTTCAGCTGTCAGTGTTTCCCCACCTCTCATATTCCTGTTCAGAATGCAGAGAACCAATGTGACAGTGCATGCCTTTAATCAAAGCACTTGGGAGGTTGAGGCAGGATGACTGCCATGAGTTCAAGGCCAGCCTGCTCTACAAAGCAAGTTTAAGCCTGGCCTGGACTACTGAGCAAGACCCTGTGGATGATTTTCAAGTTTCATTGGAGGTATAGCAGGTGGAAAATTACTACTTTACTACAAGCTGGAAAGTGACTTGGGACTTTCCTCTTGCACACTCAATTGTAAAAATGGTTTAGTGAGTGATCACTGTTTTGTGCCACAACAACTTCTTTGGTGAGGTGAAACACTGAAAGACCCTCTGAAATTTACATGAGGACGTATATTAGTTATGATAATTGGATTTTCCTAAAACAAGCTAACATCTGTTATCCTCTCTTGGAAGTCATGAGATAATCATGAAGTTGAACTGGGGAAAGAGAGACATGTGTTAACTGAGCTTGAAATTGCAAACATTTCACATTCTTCCAGAGCTACCTTTTGGAGGACTCAGTGTATTTTCCTTTACCTGATGTGGTAGACTTAGAGGGCTTTATCTGTGCCTTCTTCTCCTGTCTGTGGATAATGGAAATGAGAATCTTTTTTGGTTGTTTTTCACTTGCAAGTCCAGCTCCCTTTAATACAAAAATGAAAACAGAAAGCTTGTAAGTCCTCACATAAAAACCAGCAAATTACTTATTCAGAACATCATATAGTGCAAGCCCTGTCCTGGGTACTGTTAATTCAAGACTAATCAAGGGAAAAGAGACAGATGGTGTAGATATGGGTATGGGTAGGGGTGTGGGTATAAGTATAGATGTAGATGCAGATGTAGATGTAGATGTAGAAGAAAAGAAATAGCACTGAACCCCTTGGTTTGCAGTTTATGTTCACAAAACCTAAACTGACTTAAGCTTATCACTTTTCAGACCTGGAAGAAAAGGCTGTCTAATTTTAAAAAAGGTATAAACAGAATAATATGAGAATTATTTAATTTAAAAACAATTGTTTCCCTAGCACTTTACCAGCACTTAACAGCAAGCTAAAAGAATTGATGATTACAAAGAGATCTGTTCAATTCACTAAAGTGAGTTCATGGGATTTCTATTTTGCAAAACTTGCTGACATATGACTAGAAGCACTTCTTTCACTGGAAAGTTATGTAACTCTAGGTCTTTTCAAAATTTTACAGTTTAGCATAGTTAAATTAACCTCTTCACAAGTGGTCTAAATTAATAACTTTACATGCACTGAAAAAAAGTATTTACCCCTGAAAAAAAGCTTTAACCAAGGCGGACTTTACTCTTGCATGGTCCGTTTCCCATATAAATGCTAATTATGAGAAAAAAAATTTTTTTCATATTGGAGGTTAAACTCATGATCCTTGCAATGAGCTACATCTCCAGCCCTTGATTTTTCATTTACTTTTGACACAGCATCTCACTAAGTTGCTAAATTGCCCAGGCTGGCCAGAACTTGTGGTTCTCTTACCTCAGCCTCCCGGATTTCTGGGAGAAGATCTTTAAAGCAAAGGTTTAAATAGATCTTCACATGACTCCTCAACAAATTTAGTGACCACTTAAAAGTTGAGGAGCTTAGATGTACTCCTGATATTAATAAGTTTAAAATTTAATAAGTTTTTGAGTCAGTTTTCACAAGAAGAGAACAAGGCAGCACCCCATCATCCCCAGTGCCATTAGCCTAGTTCATCACATTTTGTAACATCCAAGTAGGTGCCACACTAAACCAAATCTATATGTAGAAATCCAAGCACTGAACACATAAACTGTTGTGCACTAATATGGAAAGCTAACTAGAAATAAAATGTTCAATAAAACGTAGTCAAGTAATCCTTCTTTGTCTGTGTGGTTTCACTTTCCTTAGTTTCAGTTACATACAGTCAACCCTGGTCCAAAAATACTAAGAAAATTTCAGAAAAAAGTTTGTTTTAAATTGCATCCTATTTTCAGTAGCACGATAAAAATCTCATGCCATACCACTTCCGGTGGGACAAGAATCATTCTTTTGCCCAGCATAACCATACTGCATACACTGCCCACCTGTTAGTCAGTGAGTAGTCCTCTCAGTTACATATCAGATTGACTGCAGTGGAATCACTGTTCCTATTAAAGTAACCCTTATTTTACTTAATAATGACCACAGTTAAGATAATGATGCTGGCAATTCAGATCCACCAAAGAGAAGCTATAAAGTGCTTTCTTTAAGTGAACAGGCAAGAAAGAAGAAAGGTACAGAAAGAAGAAAATCATACGCTGAGGTTGCTAAGATCAGGTGAATCTTCTATCTGTGAAATTGTGATGAAGGAAAAAGAAATTCATTATAATTTTGCTCTTTTACCTCAAACTTAAAATTATACCCACAGAATAAGTACTTAGTTAAGATGGAAAAGGCATTAAATTATAGGGTTCAGTACTATCTGTACTTTCAGGCATCCACCAAGGGTCTTGTCATGTACCTCCTGTGATTAAGGGATACTACTATATTTATAGTGTGATTCTCATTTATAAAATATATGTACATGTTTACAGGTATAAAACCTCTGATAGACACTCAACTCTTATCCCAGTGGTTATCTTTGCTATTTTTAATTGCTTTTTTCTACTTATTATTTATCAGCCAATTTTAAAGAATCCTACTCTAGAATATTTAGGACAGGATTTGATTTACAGACTCTACCCCCATGTTAACTACTTTTTATAAACCTTTAAATACGTAAAGCAGGTTATATTTGTATAAGTACAAAGTCAAATCTTGTCCCTTTGAGTCTCCCTGATTTGATTAATACTCCCAAATGTGGTGGGAGGTGTTGCATGTCTGGAAAATTCCCAATGGAAGCTTAATCAGTGGCTCTAGCAACCTTTTGGAATGTTTTCTGGGCTGTCTCAGGTCTTATGCCACGTCTAGGCTCCTTGGTATCAGTTTTGGCTCCAGCTGTGCTCTTGGTTTTGGTCTCTTTTGCAGGAATGTAGATCTGGGAGCCCTTACGGTCCTGCCTTGTCATAGTAAACCAAGCTGGATCTGAGGTGTAAGAATCTGATTGCCGACGAGATTTTCCTGAGAAAAGAATAAAAATAATTAGAATGGAAGCAAATCAGGCAGGGGTTTATCTAGTGGGAGCTTACTCACAATGATGTTCCAAATGGGATCCTTATTAATTACCAAATGAAAATAAATAGATCTCAAGTAGAAAAGGACCCCCTTCTTTTGTGCACTATCTACAACCTGGCAAGGTAGAAGTCCCTTGGGTATTTAAATTGTGCTTAACCAGCTTGGTGGTGCACACCTGTCATCCAGCACTTGGGAGGCTGAGGCAGAGGCTCACTGCAAGTATGAGCTCAAACTGAACCACATAGAGAGGGTTCTCAAATAACAACCCACAAAAATAAAATAAAAAAAACACTGCTGCAAAGTGAGCACAATGACCCTTTACTGGACCCTTCCCTTCCTTTCTCTCCCCAACCTCAAATTAGGGCAAGACAGCTGTTGTCAGGTGGGCTGGGACAGTTCCTAAGTGGTCAGAGGCTTAGGCATTGATGTCACGCCTCTAACTCCAAGGAAAATCTTACAGAATCTGTTACTACATAGGCTATCATGCAAGTGTGTGCTTACACAGGTGTGGCCAGAGGTATAGACAAGATTATGTGTGGGTGAGAGTGAAGGCACAAAGGTTTGGGGAGAGAATCATACTCAAAAGATCACCTAGCTCTGAATTCTTAGGTACTCCACATGAGTGAAGAAGCTGTACATTTACAGTACATTAAGATTTCAGGCCAAGAGTCCAAACACAGTGCTTTTAATGCACTGGCCTTTAAAAATCCACATGATAGTTAGGAGGGGCATAATATACATAAAAGCATTCTGAGAAAGTGTACCAGTCCACCAAAAAGTACGATGTACAGAGGGTGGGGCAGAGAAAATGGGGAGATGGACACCGATCCATTCTGGAATGTCGAGGGATGGTCAGCACAACACCCCCTTGGCCAAAGGAAGATTTGAGATTAACTACCTCCAAATCTATGAACTGAGAATGGGGCGTTACTCTGCCTCCAAATCCCCAAGTCAGCCCTATCAAAGCAACAACACAGTAGACAAGGCTGGAATAGACTCCAAGACCCCCATTCAAGGCTTTGTTTTCCAGTTCTTTCCTCTACTTGGAACCTACTTGCCTTGGAGAGCTAAAACTCTCACCTGGGGTGTTGTAAATTGGATGCTTCTTGGCCATACCTTCATATCTGGCTCTGCTCTGATGTTTCTCCACAAAGGTAGACGGTGTGGTGAGGCTGTCTGTGGTATTTGGGAACTCCTGGGAAACACTTCTTCTCATTTGATGTTCTCTGCCTCTACCGGATGAAATTGGGAAGGAAGGAAGCTGGGTGAAGCTGTTTGGTTTCTCACTCCTATACTTGCGTGAAGAAGACGGTCTTTTCAGTCGGGCTCCAGAAAGATTTTCAACATTAGCTTCCTTGGTGAATAAATATGAGTAACCATCATTATCATCACTCTGACGAATTTCCTCCTTATGGTAAGTATCCTCAGAAATGGGTACTTTCCAGGTAGGAGCACTGATAACCTTCCCTGGATTAGTTGCTGAGGTCAGGATGCTCTTAGTGAAATCTTCAGAGCTTTGGCTGAGTCTCTTGCTTCTCTTTGAAGAAAGTCGGCCTTTAGAGTAGGCTCCAGGATTGTCCTCAGAAATGATTCCCTCAGCAGCAGCACTCTTGGAACTTGAATGAACCGACTGCTGATTCTCAGCATTTCCAAAAGCTTGGGAAGGGTGAGGTCGGTGCTCCTCCAGAGTGCTGCACTCCACAGGGTCACTCTCTAAGCCTGTTGGTGGCAGGAATTCAGGCCCAGGCAAGGCTTTGGAAGGGTGTCTGGAAGGCAACTGCTCTTCAGAATTCCTCCACTCTTCAGAAGAGCTATCAGGAACTGAGAGGACTTCTTCCTGGTACTTAAGCTTCCCCGACGCTTTTCTGGAAGGTATCTGGCATTTAGAATGGCTCCATTTCCAAGGCGCCCTCTCTGAAAATAACAGACCTTCTTGTGGATCTGCAGACCTCCCCAAGGACTTTGAAGCATGCTTTAAAGAAATGCCTTCCTCAGTGTCAGCATTCTCCCAATCTGAGAAAATTTGGTGCTCAATTTCAGCCTTCAACAAAGATTTGGAAGGAAGATTTGGAGACCGAGGATCCACATAAATTTCCTTCTGCATATCAGGGTTTTCTGAAAAGATTTGCTGTGCCATGAACTTCACGAATGAGTTGGAAGGACTCTTGGGACGCAGCAATTTCTTAGAAATGTTTGCCTCAGTAGCAGTATTCTCTGGGGTGGAGGATATTTTCTGAACTTTAGACCTCACTAACAAATAGGTCGAATGTTCAGGAGACAGTGACCCCTCGGAAGGGGTCACCTTGACTCCCTCAACAATAGCAGTCTCAAAACCTGAGGTCATTTTCTGGACTTTCTGTCTCGTAGTGCTCTGGGAAAGATCCTTGGGAAGCTCCCTACGAATGTCCTTTTCGATAGCAACACTCTCTGGACCCGCAGAACCTTGTTGCTCAAGTTTAGGGTTTGCCCGTGACTGGAAAGTGTGTCTTGACAAGATTGGTCCCACAGCAGCACTGCGTTCTTCAGAAGCACTCATTGAATCTGAGACTTCTTGCTTGATTGTTGGTCTCGTCAGAGACTGAGAATAGTATGTAGAAGGCTTCAAGTCCTTCGAAATGCTCCCCTCAGTTGCAGTGGTCTCCAGACCTACAGAGACTTGTGGCTGAAGTGTAGAGCTCACCCATGGCTGGAAAAGGTGCTTGGGAGGCATTTGCTCCACAGAACTGGTCCGTGGTCCAGAAGTACTCACTGAGCCTGTGAAGACTGGTTGCTTGACTTGTGACTTCCTTAGGGGCCGAGAAGGCACTCTGGGAGGCTGTGGATCCATAGGAATGTTCCACTCAGTAGCAGCATTCTCTAGACCTGCAGAGACTTGCTCAAATGTAGGTTTCAGCCATGGCTGCCCAGGGTGTCTGGGCAGCATTGACTCCTTAGAAATGCACCACTCATCATGAGTGCTCTCTGGACCCACAGAAACTTGCTGCTTACATTCAGAGCACATCCATATCTTGCGGGTGTGTCTAGCAGCCAGTGCCTCCACAACACTGCCCCATTGTGCAGACGTGCTTGCTGAGTCTAGGCTCATCTGTGGCTGGAATTTAGGCTTCACCAAAGGCTGACAATGGTGTCCACGAGGCAGTTGCTCCACAAAAGTGCCCTGTTCGACAGCAGTGTTTTCTGAGCAGACTGGTTGGGTTTGAGGACTTGGGAGAGAGTATTTGCTGTACCGTGGCTTCACAGAAATGGCGTCAGCAGCAACACTCTCTGAACCTAATGACATGCTTTGTTGGACTGCACGGCTCTTCGAGGGCTGAGGAAGATGTCCAGCAGGCAGTGGCTTCACAAAAATGCCCCCCTTTTCTGGAGATGAGAAAACTTGTTTTTCTACTTGAGGGCTCATCCATGGCTGGAAAGGGTGTGAGGGATGCCTCGGGGCCACAAAAATTCTCCGCTCAACATGAGTGCTATCTGGATATTCAGAGGCTTCTTGCTCAACTATTGCTCTTGTCGGGGGCTGAGAATATCTGGAAGGCAACACTTCCATAGAAACTTCTTTCACAGATGTAATTTTTGGACCCGAGGGGGATTTTTGCTCAACTTTAGGATTCATTAGGTAGTTTGAAGTCTTTTTGTGAGGCAGTGGTTCTGTAAAACTGCCCCACTCCACAGCACTGTCTTGACCTGCAGAGACAAATCGCACAAGTTTAGATTTTACCCATGGCTGGAAACGGTGGCTGGGAGTCACTGGCTCCACAGAACCATGCTGTCTTGCACAAACACTCACTGAACTGGAGGAGATGTGCTGCTGAACAATAGGCCTCACAACGGACTGAGTAGGGCATTTGGAAAGCATCCGCTCTTTCCAAGCATTCTCTGGAACTGAGGGCACATCTTGCTCATCTTCAGATTTTTTCAAGGCCTGGTTAGGGGATCTGAGAGGTAGGCCTTCCTCTGAGCTGTGCCAGACCTCAGCACTGTTGTACTTTTTAACATAACTATTTGACTCTGTGGAGATTTCTTTATTCTCAGGCTCCAGTACTGCTTCGGAGGGACATTTGGGAGCCAGCTGCTCTGCAACAAAACTATTTGATTCTGAGAAGATTCCTTTATGCTTCCCTGAGGACTGGGAAGCGTGAGCAGGATGCACTTCCTTTGAACCACTCTTCCTATTAGAAGTACTCTCTGACTCTGAAGAGCCTTTTTCAGCTTCAGGCTTTCTTAAGACCTGGGAAGAATATCCAAGAGACCGCTGCTGCTCCACACCGCTCAATTCCACAACTAAATTTTTGGATTCTTGGAAGACTGCTTGTTTGTCTTTAGGTTTCTTCAAGGACTGGAAAGAATGCTCAGTGCCTGGCTGCTTCTCAGAATCACTCCCTTTCTCTAATGCACCCTTTGAATCTGGAGAGACATTTTCAGTTTTAGGCTTCTCCATAGAAATGCCTCCCTCCTTTGCTGTGGCATTTGTCGTACCTGAAAAGCTCACTGTGCAGTCCTGGAGAACATTTCCTGGAGGCTTTTCTTTGCAGATAGTTGGGACATTCTCTGTTTCAGAGTGGTCATTTTGCAAACCAAGGTGGGAAGCTTCTTCCTCTTCTGACTGGCCAGGAGAAGGATCCCTAAGCACCTGAGCCTCTGTTGTCACTAAATGAAAGGCCTTCTTTTGGGTTCTGGAAGGACTTCCCACCATTGGCAAAAGACTTCTGGGTTCTATCTTTTCAGTTACAGTAGCCCCATCTTCATGGTTTGGTTGTGGGCCACTAACCATAGACTTTTGCGTGTGTTCAGGTATGAGCTGTGGTGCTAATGCTTTTTTGGCTTCAAAATCTACACTAGCATCTTTGCTCACATCACTTTTATCTGAAAGCATCTCCAGAGGGGTAGTGATTTCTGCTTGTAAAGTTGCCGGGTGCTCCACAGCTTGCTTTTCTGAGGGCAGGTGCCAGGAAGGGCCACCCCTGGCAGTCTTATTGGTGGATGAGGACATGGCTCTGTTGTCTAGGCCATGAATTTTACTGAATTGTATAAAGCTTCTTCCTTTAAGTCCATGTTGATTTGTTGCTGAAGCACATGTTCCTGTTCTTTTACGTCTTCTGCCGTGTGCCGCTGACGCTGGGTTTCTCAGGTTTCCAGCAGCATTAGCGTTTTTAGGCTTATCTGTTTCCTGTTGATGGTAAATTCTGGTATGGTCAATCTGTTCCCGGTCTGAGGGGTCTGTACCGAATAGAAATGAAAAAATAAGAAATATGTGCACTTTAGGCTTCCTAAAACAAAAATACTCTGCCATAGCCAAATGAGTACCTATTTTCTACTCAATTCCCTAGTAGGAAGGAGCGGCTGCTCAAGAGATAGAGCACAACTTGGTCACTATTTAAACTTTCTGCAGTTGGAAAAATTTAAATCAAAGGTAAATTTAAATTCTATAAACTGATTCCAGGGTTGGCTCATCATTTTATCACTTGTCTGGTCCACTGTCAGATATAAGACACATCAAGAGACAAATTTTGAGCCGGGTACGGTGGTACGCACCTGTAATCCCAGCATTCTGGGACGCTGGGGCAGAAAGCCAGTAAATTGAAGCCCAGCCTAGGCAATTTAGAGATTTAGTGAGATCCTGTCTAAAACTAAGAAATAGAAAAGGGCTGGAGATACAGTTCAGTGTGAAGGCCCTGAGTTCAATTCCCAGTACCAGGGAGTGGAGTGGAGGGCAAATTCTAAACTCCTAACGATGATTATCTTTGATGAAAATGACTGGGGCAGTCAGAAGGGTTATTTTTACTTTCTGATTAGGATTTCAATATTCTACTTGATAGTTATCTGAACTTCTTGACGTTCCATATCATGTGCTTGTATGCTTTATTTTTCAGAAGTGTCAACAGGAGTTGTCTGGGAGCAAGGATTATGGCCTCTTTTTCTTTTGTTTTCTACTCTTGTGAATTATAACAATCCCATGTAATGTACATGTAAAGCAATATTTGATCACCTACACAATTGCATCAGTCCACAGGCTTTAAGGCAAACACACAAGATAGCAGCTATCCAGATTGATGCCCAGATGGGCGGGCCCCTTCTTGCTCTTCCTCTTTCACCATCCAATGTATCCCTGGCTCCATCTAGTGGTTTCATATGAGGATACAGCATTGAGAAGAGCTGGCTGTGCTCCAAACCATTCACTGTCCTTATGGAATGCCAACCAAAACATCTGCCTCTATAAGTATTGATTCAGTTCTACAGAATATCAAAGATAACTATTAAAAATGAATCCGACAGAAGATTAATAATTTAAGCTTCGCTTCTTCCTCTTTTCTTCCTTCCTTTCTTTCCAGGACAATTTTGTGGTTCTGCTTTCGTGGGAACATATGTTCAGGGATATCGTGTGTCTGAATCCAGATGTGAAATCTTTTGTGGCAAAAACTTCAAATAACTATGCAACTTAATTTGTGGAACTAGATTTTTGCTTATCAAATATCAAATATTTCTTGAAATGAGCTTGCCATTAGCAGGAGCCAACACACACACACACACACACACACACACACACACACACACACAGATTTTCACTGTGGTGGTTTTTGTTGTTTGGGAATTTGATAGGTGCTGGCTACCAAGGGCATCTGCCTGCAGCTGCACAAGCCCTCTTTGCCCATGAACATAGGAACAGGTCTCACTGTTGACCCAAGGCTTTTCTCTACTGGGAGAGAAAGGCAATTTTAAAAACAATCATAGTTTTGCAAATTCTGTTAGTCTTCTCTGATTCTGTTGCTGAGGAAGAGCGTTGAATCACTAACCACACTCTGATACCCTGCCTTTCTGAGGAACTCAACATGCATATTGACCTCAAAGAAGAGTAAACAAATTTACAAACAAACCAAGGACCTTTCTGTGTGGCATTCATTGAGAGAATATAGGCACCCAGGCATGCTCCTGCCCCCAAACCGCACACAAATAGTACTTGTATTAATTTGGCAGTTTGAATGGAGAAGCCTTCACCTCAATGCATACATCTCAAATTGAAAGTTTTCTAAAGACCAAGGGTAGCAACCCTGGGTAACTCTTGTTCTGTCACATTGTACTGTGCAATGAAGCCTGTGACACATGTTTTTGGGTGAGAGTGAAGATGTACCAACCTTCACTTTCTATTTTCACCTTCTTCGGGCTAATTTCTTTGACTTTGGTTGGACTCTTTGCTCCTTCAGAAACCACTGAAAGGTTTGGCTCCTCCTGATTTGCTTCCACCTAAAACAGGGAAAGAGCTTCAATCTCACTGATACATTCTCCACCCGCTTGTCCACAGTTGCTCCCCCTAAATAAGTTCATATCAATACTGCAAAGATGGAAGTTATTTCTAATGGCATGCATCTAGAAGTTCCTTGGGATCATTATACCCATTGGAAGTGGTTCATCCAGATCTGGAGTTCCTAATATCTGAATAAAATGCAGTAGTTATCACTCTAAAACACCTTGGAAAATACTGAATCATGCTGGAAGGCCATAACCCTGAAAATGGGATTATTGGGCTTGACAACATCTCATGCCTTTGACAGCACTGAAATTCTCAGATTTGCCTCACTGCACCATGATTCAAACTCAAATCCTGACTGGCTTCTTTGCAGGGAATTTAGTGAAAATATGAATTATGTCTTACCAGTTCAAAAGAAGAAAGAGCTTTGGAGTTTTGTTGGAAGAGAAGACAGAAAAAGACGAAAGATTTAGACTTTACACTGAATGGGTTGAAAGTGGTTTAGTGTAAGAAAGATTTTCAGATAACTATAGCACAGCTCTGGAATTATGAAAGTAGCACTGCCCTAAACAGTATCTAGAGTTTGCTTAGTGTAAGCGCTTTATGGCAAACATTTAATGATAAATGCACAACTCTTTGTAATCCCGTTCACAGTTCCTATACACAGTGCAAAACCACTTACTTTTGAGTAAATGAAGTCCAGTAAACCTGAGTTTAAATCTCTTCTCCATCATTTACTAACCTTCTGACATTGAGCACATTACCCTCTGAACTTTTGTGGCCACATCTATAAGTTAAAGGTCAGGAGTCCTGTGGGACTTGCAGATCTAAGAGGTTCCAGAGCAGGAAGAAGTAATAGCAACCCCTGCATCATAAATGATTCTGGACCTTTTTATATTTTCCCTATGTGAGGAAGAGAGTTACAGGGATGGGAAGTAGATGTCCCTGCTCTCTCAGAAGATGCCCAGACCTTTTCTCAGTTAGGTCATGCAGAGGGACAGTGGCAGAAGGGACACACTAGATGTCCCTTAGCCAACATTCCCTGCCTTCCAGGTTTGTAGTAAGGTATCTAGATGGGATAATGCACATATAGTTTCATGCCTAGTAACTGGTCACCCCTTGCATGATACCAAACCAAGGAGATTGTGTAAAGGTCACTAGAAGTCCTCATAAATTCCCTGCTCCTCCAGTTGTTCTTTCAACTTATATTTTGCCCACTTTCTAAAGCAAAATTGCAATTGTCTAGAAGCAATGTGATGTGGTAAAAAGTGTACTGGATGGAAGTCAGAACACTGGACTCTAGCCCTTAGCTCTGCAATCACCTCGGTGTTTAACTTTGGGCAAGTACCTGGACTATTTGTGGTTGAATGTCCTTCCCAGTAAAATGCGTGTACTACACAATCTTTCGGTCTCCTCCTGCTCTGATTGATAGCCTTTCACTTTTAACCCAGAGTCACTGAGGAACTGGGTGTTTGACAAAATTAAATGTTTCAGCTGACACATCCTTTCAAATTCCAGTGTCTTTAAATTCTTAACTTTTAGTGAAAATCTTTTGCAAAAAGCATTAGCTTCTTATCTTTTTAAACAGGGATCGAGGAATATAATCGAACGGTTCTTGATGATTTGGAGAAATAGTGAACATGATTTATTACGTTGGGCTACATTAATGTGTAGTCCTGAAGGACCTATCAATATAGCCAAGGGTTTTGTTTTTGCTTTGTTTTGTTTTGTTTTTTCTTGAGACAAGGTCTCGCCATGTTGCCCAAGCTGGCCTTGAACTTGCAATTGTCCTGCCTCCCCCTCCTGCATAGCTGGGATTACAGGTGTGTACCGCTACACCCAGACTGGGCAAGGTGCTTGATTTCTTATACCTAATTACCTTTGATTGTTCCTATCAGCTCTCTCTCTCTGCTATCAATTGTCACTTCTCTGTGTCTGATCTGTGGCCATGGTTTCACTTCATTTTTCTTTTCTTTTCTCTCTCCTCTCCTCCCCTGCCCCCTGGTGCTGTGGATTAAACTCGGCTAGGCAGGTGCTCTGCCACTGACCTGCACCCCAGACCATTTCTTGTGTGGCTATATTTGTAACACAGTAGGTTTGCCTAAATATAGCACTGCTTGCTAGAAATTCACTTGGCAGAACTCTATGGCATCTATTTGAAAGTCTGGAGGGATTAATTGCTGAGTTCTGAATGCTTGGAGTTGCAGGCTTGAACTGCACATGACTGAGCCTGTGCTGCAGTTTGTAACTCCTGAGTCTCACCTGATTAATAACTAAAAGAATCCTGATCTGAGTTAGGGTGACCGTCCTCTACAAAGAAGGCTGAGTGATTTCCCAGATGCTAAGGAAAGAAGCAGATTCTGGGAGCATTAAATCACTGTTTCTGCTTTTTTCAGCCCCTTTTTGTAGAAGTTCTAAATGGGTAAGACACTGCATCCAATAGACATGAACTTGCCCATCCTTTTGAGTGTGTCAAAGCAAAAACATGCCCTTGATTTTGCCAAGCCATATGGATTTCTCAAGCCATACAATTTCCTAGGAACAGTTTGCAAAGGTTGGAGTTCATCTTTTCTTATACAAGAGTTTATTCCCAGGTCTCTTCAAGAACTTACAGTGGCTTGAAGACTTTTCTTTTGTTGTTTCTGGGAGTTTAAAGCCATCTTGCGTTGAGCAGTTGAAGAGTCCAAGCAGCTCTGGCTGGTGGCTTGGGTGCTGAAACCAGCCAGCTGCTGGTCACTGCTGGCAGAGGCACACTCAGTTGAAGGCTGTGAGTGATCAGATCCAGATGATGATTCAGAGAAACTCTGGAAAAAAGTGGAAGAAAATAAATGAGCCAACCCATATGCCATCACCATTCTCAAAGTTGGAAATACTTCTGGGAGAATTCCTAAAAAAGAAAATACTTCATGAATCACTGCCCCCTTTTCCTCTACTTCTGATCAGTAGGCTCATCAGAGGCAAGATCCACACTTCCCCTGTAGATAAAAGCAAGAAACAGCAAAAAACTTTGGTTTGCTCCCTTGCTTATAAAGTGTTCAGGTTCAAACCTGGCAACTTAGTAAAATTCTGTGTTAAAATAAAAAATGGCTAGAGCTCAGTGCAAAGGCCCTGGGTTCAATATCCAGTAGTGCAGAGAGAGAGAGAGAGAGAGAGAGAGAGAGAGAGAGAGAGAGAGAGAGAGAAGAAAGAGGAGGAGGAGGAGAAGAAGAGAAGAGAAGAGAAGAGAAGAGAAAGAAGAGAAGAGAAGAGAAGAGAAGAGAAGAGAAGAGAAGAGAAGAGA
>NW_004955534.1:853189-854837 GCF_000276665.1 Chinchilla lanigera | reverse complement strand
TAAATATATATATATATATATATATATACATATGCACACACACAAGATAGCTAAGATAATTGTACTACTAATTTCTATTGCTTTGTTGAAAGGAGTAGTCAATGTTTAATTGTTTGATCAATCTTACATGCCTATATTTGTTCATCTGAGTAACCAATTTGAAGATAACAATATGTAATACTACAACCATTGTTAATTTCCTATCACCTTGTTTGAAATTCAGTATCATTTTTATTGTTTTTGTGTTGTTTTGTTTATGTTTCTGTGTTTGTCAATTTGTTTTTGTTCTTTTCTCTTTAAAAACAGACTTAGAATAATACTATAAATATCTTAAACCTAATAGATACACAGAACACTTCCACAAAGGTAGTGTATACATTTTGCTGAAATGCACATGGAATATTTTGTGGGATAAACCATATGTTAGGCCACAAAATGAGCATTAAGAAATTTAAAAAGATTGAAATCTTCCAAAGTATGTTCTCTCACCATAATGGAATGAAATTTGAAAACAGTAACAGAAAGAAAACTGAAAAATTCACAAATAGGTAGAAATTAAACAGCATATTCTTAAGAAACCAATCAGTTCAACCCCAACAGATGGTCCATGAGCACACTCCCTGAGCACCACTAGCCCTTGGCCAACTCTGAGCTTGCAGATTTTGTCCCCTGGCCATGGTCACCCACAAACCCCTAAGACCATTTTTGTTCCCCTTTGACAATGAACAATAGAGGCACCAACCAACTGATCAACCTGATTATAGAAGAGACCAAACCACCGAAAGAGAAGGTAAAGCCAGGAGAGTCTACATGCCAAGGAGAAACAAAAGATCTGACAAGCAGCACCAGCTCCAAGAAAAGCCCACACAGAAAATTGTGACTTGCTGGATTCCAAGACTGCAGATTCTGCAAAGAAACCAATTATTCAGAAACATGGAGGAATTCTTTTTCATTGATTCAATTTTTTCTTTTTCTCTTTATTTGCCTTGTTGGTTTGGGGGAGTTTGGGGTTTATTCTGCTTTTTCTTTTCTCCTTTTAATGTTTTTTTTTCCTTTTAATCTTTCTTTTGGTTTTTATTTTGCTATTTTTCTCTTCTTTTTCTTGTTTTTTTTTTCTGTTACTACCTAGTATATGTCCTTTTACTCCTCAATAGAATCCCCTATCACACTTTTCTATCCTTGTTCTCATTTTCCATTGACTAATGCTTTAAATTTTACTTTTTTCATTCTCCAGTTCCCCCACCTCCTCTAGCTTTACTAGTATAACCATTTAACTTTATTAATCTTTACATAGCAAATTCTGTGTTATGAGGGTTGAATATTGTTCTGTTGTTAGTGGAGACACAGTTATTTCATTTAGTAGATATTTTCTGTAGCTCAGTATCTGGTTTGTCTGGTACCTCAGTTCACAAACTTAATTCATTCCACAGTTCTGGAAAGGATGGCCATGTTTGTGTTTATGTGGGAAAGATGGCCATGGCTGTGTTTGTCACCTGATGCACACTTCACAAACAAAAACAAAATTTTGCCACTTTATTTGTGAAAGAAATTGTTCAGAAAGTGGGGGGGGGGAGAATATTGTTCGTGAACTGAAGTACCACTGTCTTTTAATCATAAGATCTCTTTGCTATGGTTAAGGAAGAAGAAG
>NW_004955534.1:850857-853089 GCF_000276665.1 Chinchilla lanigera | reverse complement strand
AGAAGAGAAGAGAAGAGAAAAAAAGAAAGACAATCAAGGGTGCCCTATGAGACAGGGACACAGCACTTAGTGGAGTGTATAAGGTTACAGGTTTAGGGGCTGGGGATTTAGCTCAGCGGCAAAGGCGCCTGCCTGGCAAGCGCAAGGTCGTGAGTTCGGTTCCCGGTACCGGAGAAAAACCAAAAACCAAAAACCAAAAAAAAAAAAAAAAAAGGTTAGAGGTTTAAGAGGGCATCTGGCTGGCTGAGAGGTACAACCAATGTCAGTGAAACTCAGCAAAGCTCCAGGATTTCTGCATTGGAAAACAAATGTTGGCTGGGTGGAGGGAAGAAAATCAGGTTGGAAGAGGGCCTTCAAATTCCATCCAAGGGACTGTGAGGAGAGAGAAGCCTAGAATGAAAGTGGTACTGGTTCCCTAAGGGATAATACTTGTCCCTACCTCCTGTCTTATGCCAGTAGGCGCCAGCATCTCAGAGAAGAAAATACAAGGCAAATTTTAGTCCTCTCTACTTGGATGTTTTGGTCATCTACTTAGCTCCCTAGTTGCTGCACTGAGTGAGAAAGCAGTAAGGAATGGGCTTGTGGGGAAGCATTTGTTGATATAAGAGGTAGAAATCATAAGTTATAAGCAGTTTGAAGAAACATCTTTCAAAGCCAGCGCATCTGTCTGGGATGATGATTAGAGATGTTTCTTTGAATTTTCTTGTTGCTGTAGCTATTCCTTGTGTCTCATGCATTTACCACTATGGATAGTAAGTCTGAAATCATGGCAAAAATAGGAAAACTTCACACCTGTAGGTGGTTGGGATTTGACTGTAGCACCACAGACTCAATTTTCTGCCTGCCAGCCTACCATCTAACCTATGTTAACCTGATTCAATTCTTGAATTTATTAATACAGAATTTATGTTCCAGAAAGAAAAATTTTTAGACTGGTGCTTTGAAATCTTGACCACCTGCCCCTTCTACCCAGAGGTACTAGGGATTGAATCCAGGGCCTTTGCACTTATTTTCATTTTTCTATCTTGAGATCATGTCTCAGCAAGGCACTAAATTGCTTAGACAGGGTTGAATTTGTGATCTAGAGGTTGGGGTTATAGGTGCATGCCATAGACACTGGTTTGAAATATTTACTATAAATAATTTAACTTTGTGAGCATACTCAAATCAATATATACAGAAAACATTAAATCACATTTTAAAGATGTGATTTAATTTTGTGGTTTAATTTTGTTAATAGTAATCACAAAGTAGCCTCTAAGAACACTATTTTAAAATACACAGAAAAGGAAATGAGAAGGGGATGAAGAGTATACTAAAAATAATTGATTAAAATCCAAAGACAGTAGCAATGGAGGAAATAAGGAGCAAAACATATATAAGATGTATAGACAAAAAAGCAAACAGCAGAAGTTCTTATTTGTTAGTAAATTAGCATGTTTCAGTAAACTCTCCAATTAAGAGGTAGAAATTGGCAGTGTGGATTAATAAATTGGCCCATTTATATGCTCTTTGCAAGAGATGCCCTTTTTCTGTCTTTTTGACACAGAGTCTCACTAGGCTGTTCAGGCTGGCCTTGAACTCACTTTGTAGCCTAGACTGGCCTCCAATTTGCAGCAACCCTCCTGCCTCAGCCTCCTGAGTGTGGGGATTACAACCACACGCCACCTCGCCCAGGAACAAGAGATGCACTTTAGATCCAAAGGCATAAGTAGAATGAAAGTGAAAAAGTTGATAAAAAGATATACCAAGAAAATAGTAACCAGAAGAGAACAGGGAGGCTATATTAATATTAAACAAAACAGACATTAAGTCAAAATTTTTACAGGAGACAAACACAAATACTATATATTGGTAAAAGAATCATTCCATTAGAAACACACAGCAATCATATGTAAACTTCTAATAACAGACCCACACCTATAAACATAAATTGACAGAAACTAAGAAAATAGTACATGGTATATATAATAATAGTTAGAAACTTAGGTACCTAACTATCAATAATGAATACACAAGAAATAAGATCAACAAGGAATCATAAGACTATATTCATAAGTGAAATAAATCAGACTTACATGTGTAAACATTGTATTGTCTCCCTAGTGTAAGAACCTGAAAGAGTAAATAAAATCTGAAAGGTACAATAGATATGTGAAAGAGAAAGAAACTGCTCAAAAGGAAAGAACAACTGTGATGAGGGAAAAGAAAAAAGAAAGAAGGGAAAAATTA
>NW_004955534.1:821042-848977 GCF_000276665.1 Chinchilla lanigera | reverse complement strand
GAGGAGGAGGAGGAGGAGGAGAAAGAAAGAAAGAAAGAAAAAGAAAGAACAATAAAATGCCTCCAAAAATTCCTAACCCCCTCAAAATTGACCCACAGGGCATGGAGGGGAGGAAATGAAATGCCCCACAGATGAATTATTCAAAAAGACAACAGAGGGAATGAAAAACCGATGAATAGCATATAAATAAGAAGTATAAATAAGACACAACTAAACAGATAATGAGCCTAGTAATGAAGCAATCAGCAAGCCTGTAGAAGACACTAATAAAAAGCTACCAGAGCTAAACAAAATGATACAAAACATGAATGCCCAGCACTGAAAATAAACAAAGTCTATTAGAAGTTATCAAGCAGAAATTCAAGAGATTAAAAGCTCTATCAAAACTATGGGCAGCAGACATGACCAATGTGCGGATAGAGTGTGAGAACTAGAAGACAGGGTGAGTGTCAAAGACCAATTAATAAGAGATACCTTAAAAATAATACGAGAACATGAAAAATAGATCCAACAGCTTCTAGGTGACATAAAGAAGAATAATCTAAGATTAATTGGGCCAATCAAAAAGTCAGAAGACAGCACAAGAAGCATGAAGCCTGTTTACAGGAATGATAGCAGAAAACTCCTAAAATATGGGATAAGAATTTAACACAGAGATAAATCAGGCAGATAGTCACAATATTCCAAATAGCCACAATCAGAAAAGGACTGCTCTACAACACATCGTTGTCAAATTCACACAAGTCCAACACAAGAACAGAATGTTAAAATCTGTTAGAGAAAACCAATGAATCACTTACAAAGGAAAACTCGTTAAAATTACAGCAGACTGCTCAACACAAAAGCCAGAAAAGCTTGGAGTGAAGTGGTTCAGGCTCTAAAAGAAAGCTTCCAATGCAAGCTAATATATTCTGTAAAATTATCTTTCAGAAACTGATGGAGAAACAAACCATTTCTATGATACAGAAGTTCAAAACCACTAAATTAACACTCCAGAAAATTCTCAGGTATATCCTAAAAAGAGGCAAGGAAGCTCAAAGTGCCAAACGGTCAAATAGAATGAATACATCAGGTAGAGTGAGCAGTTAAGCAGGAAAGAAAAAAAAGAAATCAGCAACAGGAAAAAAAAATGCAATGAGAGCATAAGTCAGCAATACCTCCTGATGTGAATGGTCTCAATTCCCCAGTCAAAGGACAAAGGTTGGTAGAATGGATCAAGAAACAAAATGCAATAGTATATTTTAGGAAAGAAACACATCTAACCCTAAAAGAAATTCATAGACTAAAAACCAAGGGGTAGAAAACACTATTCAATGCAATGGAAACCCCAAACCCAGCAGAATAGCTATTTTATTTTCACAAACTAGACTTCAAATCAAAACTGATCAAGAGTAGCAAAGAATGTCACTACATATTGGTTAAGGGAAAAATGAACAGGAAGCGATAATTATTAACATATATACACTGAACAAAGGCATTCCTAAATTCATAAAACAAGTACTACTGGACATGAAAGATCAGATAAGCAAAAATATAATTACAGTGGGAGCCCCAATACTCCACTGTCACAAATAGACAGGTCAAATAGGCAAAGACCAAGAAAACAATATCAGAGATGAACAAAACTTTTGAACAAATGGACTTAATAGGTATCTACAGAGCATTCTACTCAACAACAATGGAATACATATTCTTCTCAGTAGTACATGAGGCTTTCTCCAAAATAGACAACATTTTAGCCAATAAAGTATACTTAAGTAAATACAAAACAATCAAAATTGTACCATACATATTATCAGATCATAGTGTAATGAAAATAAAACTGAATGGCAAAAGAAACCATATGAATTATGTAAATGTATGGAAATTAAACAATACACTCATGAGTAATGAGTGGGTCACAGAAGAAATCAAGGAAGAAGTGAGACAGTTTCTAGAATTAAATGATAATGCCAGTAAAGCATATCAGTTTGTAAGACATAATGAAAGCAGTCCTAAGAGGGAAGTTTATAATTGTGAATGCCCACATCACAAAAACAAAGCAAGCCCAAGTAAGTATCCTAATGATGTATCTAAATATCCTTCAGAAATAAGAATGATCTAAATCCAAAGCAAGTACAAGAAAGGAAATTTTAAAGATCGAAGCAGAAATCAAAGAAATGGAAACTAAAGAAAAAGATGCAAAGAATCAACAAAATGAAGAATTGGTTCTACAAAAGAATAAATGAAATAAACAAGGCCTTAGCCAATCTCATGAAGAGAAAGGAGAGATCCAAATCAATGCAATGAAAAAGGTGAAATCAAAATGGACATTGAAGGGGCTGGGGATTTAGCTCAGCAGCAAAAGCGCCTGCCTGGCAAGTGCAAGGTCGTGAGTTCAGTTCCCGGTACCAGAGAAAAACCAAAAAAAAAAAAAAAAAACGGACATTGACCAAATCCAAAAGATTATTAGCAATTATTTCACAAAATTGTACACCAATAAATTGGAGAAGTCAGAAGAAATGGATAGATTTTTACACACGCATGAATTACCAAAACTGAACCAAGAAGATATAAACACCATGAATAACTCAGTAACGGGCAATGAAATTGAAGCAATAATTTTAAAAAATCATACCAACTAAGCAGATCTTAACGGTGTACTGCTGAATTCTACAAGAACTTTAGGGAAGATTCTATATTAATACTCCTCAAACTTTCTGATGAAATTGAGAAGGAAGTAATACTCCCAAAATCATTCCTGGAAGCTAGCATTATCCTAATTCCAAAACCAGACAGGGATCCAACCAAAAAATTAGAGCTACAGGTAAATATCTTTAATGAACATAGATATAAAAATCCCGAATAAGATGCTGGCAAGAAAAATGCAACAAATGATCAGAAAGATCATACATGATGACCAAGTAGGGTTCATCCTAAGGATGAAAGAATGGTTCAATATACACAAATCAATACATGGGCTACATCATATAAACAGAAACAAGGATGAAAATCATATGATCATCTTAGTAGACACAGATAAAGCCTTTGACAAAATCCAACATTCAGGTGTGATAAAAACTTGAAGAAAATTGGTACAGAAGAACCTTATATTAATTTGATAAAGTGTTTCATGAGAAATCTATTACCTGCATTATATTAACTGAAGAAAAGCTGAAAGTTTTCCCTGTGAAATCATGAACAAGGCAAAGACATCTAATATCAACATTCCTGTTTAATACAGTACTCAAAACATTAAGCGTAACAATCAAGGAACAGAAAAAAATAAAAGTGATGTGTATAGAAGAGAAAGAACTCAAATTATCATTTTTGCAGACAACATGATCCTATTCCTAGCAGACACCCTAAAGAAACCTCCATTAAAAGACTCCTAGAATTAACAACCAAATTCAGCAATGTAGTAGGCCATAAATAAACACAGGAAAATAAACAGCATTCCTATATACCACTAATGAACTCACTGAGAAAGAAATTAGGAAAAGAATACCATTCACAATACCATTAAAAATTATTTAGCATGTGAGTTCAGTTCCCGGTACTGGAGAAAAACCAAAAAAAAAAAAATAAATTTAAAAAAAATTATTTAGCAATTAACCTAACCAAGGAAATGAAAGAGCTCTACAGTGAAAACTATGCTACCATGAAAAAGGAGTTCAAAGTGAACACTAGAAAATGGAAAGGTATCCCTGTTCCTGGATACAGAAAACTAGTATAGTAAAAGTGGTTAAATTTCCAAAACTGATATACAGATTTTTGGGGGACTGGGCTGTGTAAGGGTTAAATTGCAGACCACAGTGTTCTGAAGACAGGATAACACCACAGCTGAGGTAGACGAGGACACAATGGGCTCTCACTCCGTATTTCAGAGCAATCACTTCCAAACTAAGAGATAAGACAGTTCTCTCAATTAGCAAAATTTACTTCTTAGAATGTCTTTGATCCTTTGTTTCATAAGGCATGCTCATTTTCATGGACTTTTGCCTCAGATGTGCCCTCCACTTCCTGCAGCCCCCTGAATTGTTAAGGACCCAACAAATAGGGGCAATCTAGAGAAGTCTTTGTTTTAGCTCCAAGAGAATTCTGACCTTCCTGGACCCCAAAGACATATTGCTTGTCTCTTTTATTTAAGCCTTCACTGTCATAGGAGATCAGGAGCACAGCCATGCCCCCATATGTATTTAACACAATCTTAATGAAAATACCAACAGCATTTGCTACAGAGCTACAGAAAGGAATCCTAAAATTTTTATGGAGCCAGAAAAGACCCAGAATAACAAAAACAATCCTGGTTCCCAAGAGCAAAGTAGGAGGCATCACAATCCCAGATTTTAAATTATACTACAAAGCAATAGTTATAAAAGCAGCATGTACTAGCACAAAACAGACCTGCAAATCAATGGAACAGGAAAGAGAATGCAGGATCACAGCTAGTCACATTCAGCTATTTGATCTTTAACAGAGCAGCCAAAAATATATATTGGAGGAAAGATAGCCTCTTTAGTAACTGGTGCTTGGAAAATTGAATATCCACTTACAGAAGATAAAACAGATCTCGCCATGTACTCAATCAAAGTCAAAATAGATCAAAGATCTAAGTGTTAAAGCAGAAACAATCTGCTGGCAGATAAAATACATAAAACTTGAGTAACTAATTTAAAGATAACAATATGCAATGGATTAACCATTGTTACCCTTCTACTATCTTGTTCTGAAATTTTGTTTTATTTTTTTCTCTTTAAAATAAAAAAATAGGTAAAACTCTTGAAGACATAGCCCTGGGCAAGGACTTTCTGAACCCTAATACCACAAGAAAGTACCCAGAATCAACAAATGGGATCATACCATATTTAAAAGCTTCTGCAGAGCAAAGGAAACAAACAAGAGTAAGGAGACAGCCTACAGAATGGGAAAAGATTTTTGCCAGCTATTCCCCAGACAGAAGACTAATATTGAGAATATATACAGAACTCAAAAGAATTAAACCCCCCAAATAAAGACCAAACCAAAAGATGGAAAATCAATAGATGAAGAGGTACAAATGGCTAATAAATACATGAAAAAAATGTTCAACATGGCTGGCCATCAAAGAGGTGCAAATTAAAACAACACGGAGCTTCTATCTCACTCCAGAAAGAATGGCTATCATTAAGAAAGCAAATAACAACAAGTGCTGGCAAGGCTACAGGGAAAAGGAACACTTCTACATTGTTGGTGGGAATGTAAACTGGTTAAACCACTATGGAAATCAGTATGGAGATTCCTCAAAAGTCTAACAATAGAAATTCCATTTGACCCTGCTATTCCCTTTCTAGGTATTTACCTAGGACAGTTAAAGATATCATGTTACAATGATCCATGCATACCCATGTTTATAGCAACACAATCCATACTAGCTAATTCTTGGAAGCAGCCTTTATGTCCATCAACAGATAAATGGATAAAGCAAACGTGGTTTTTATACATAATGGAATACTACTCTGCCATAATGATAGATAAACTTGAGTCATTTGTAGAACAATGAATGTAACTTTAGCGTATAATTTTAAGTGAAATAAGTCAGACAATCTTAAATACTACATGGTTTCCCTTAGATAGGAACCCCAAATATAAGTAAAGAGCAAAATAAAAGATAGATAACAGGAAATAGGGAGATAGATTTTGTTCAAATGGTAAGGGGTTCAAGAGATGGATGGGGGTGTGTGGAAGTGTTATAGACAGCTGAGTTAGACAGAAATATTAGAAATATTATAGGCCCAGATAGGGCCAGGCCCTCAAAGGAACCAGCACAGAAGATGAGATATCTTGCAACTGTGGGGGAGACAGACACCTCCAGCTGTAGACAAAAGATTACACAGATGCGCATACATACTTCCCTAGGGATGGACCTCAGGGATTCATATTCTAAATAGGTATCAATCACCTTGAAAAAGCCAGGAAGAGTCATTAACCGAACCCCCTACAATAAAGGCCCCTGTTCTGTATTTATGTCCGCTTGCTATGTGACTTGCTTCCCCATTTGATCCCAATTTAATCAATTTTATCTGAACGATTATACTTGTAATCTTATTGGTTAACCATAGTTTTGTCCCACCCCATGCTCACCTATCAAGTTCCCATGTTTTCCACCTTGGACCCGCCTCACCTTATGATTTTGCTCTATAAAAGTCTCTAGAAAAGACAGATTCCTGGGCAACGTACTCCGGCCCCACTTCTGTCCCTCTCTCTGACAAAAGCTTTCTTTCCCTCAATAAATATATTCTGCTCTTAACCTCCGTTGTTCCCAAAATTCATTCTTCAATTTTAGAGAACACAAACTCATCCCAGATACCATTCAGGTTGGGGTTTTTCTCCCCTATATCAGAAGGAAGGGAAAGGGAATGAAAAACAAATTAAGATGTAGTATTTATATACACCAAATCCCACATGAGATGTAGTGATTCGGTAATTAAAACACGTACTAACAAAAAAAATTTAAACTGAAAAGAATAAAATAAAAAGAAAAGATGGTTAAAGAATAAAACAAAAGGAAAATTGTAAAACATATAAAATTTTATGTAATTATAAAATTATAAAATATCTCTACTTTAAAATGCTGGAAAAAGAAGAAAAATCAAAACTCAAACTAGTAGAAGGAAAGAAATAATACAGATTAAAGCAGAAATAAATAAAGTAAAAGACATAAAAAATGATAGAGAAAATCAACAAAACCAAAAGTCTTTTCTTCAAAAAAATTGACAAGTTTTCCCTAGACTGAAAAGGGAAAATGATAGAAGATACAAATTACTCTAATCAGAATGTGGGAACATTACTGCTGATCTCAAAGAAATAAAAAAGAATTATAAGACAGTATTATTAACATTTGTATGCCAGCACATTACATAACCCAGATAAAAAGGATAAATTTCTAGAAACACCCAAATTGCCAAATCTGATTCAAGAAGAAACGAAAAATCTGAATAAACCAAAACATGTAAAAAGATTGAATCTGTAATCAAAACTTCACAATAAAGAAAACACCAAAACCAGATGCTCTGCTGATGAATTCTACCACACTTTAAAGAATCAGTATCAATCTTTCACAAAATTTTCCCCCAAGAGAACAAGAGGAATACCTGTACTTTCTAACTGATTCTGAGTCTTGCATTACCATATCAAAGTCAGATAAAGGAGACAAGAACAGAATGCTATAGGCCAACTGCCCTTTTGTAAACACATGCAAACATACTAGCAAACCACATCCAACAGAACAATAAGAAGATTATAAATTGTGACTACCTGGTATTTATCTAACGATTGCAAGGATGGCTCAACATATAAAAAATATTTCATGTAATATAGCACATTAACAAAATGAATAAAGATATGATCTTCCCAATTGATGCAGAAAAAAGCATTTAACAAAATCTAACATCTTTTCGCTGTAAAAAAGAAGCCCTTAATAAACTAGATCTAGAAGGTATACATGAAAAATATCTACCAGTAACATGCTTAATTGTGAAAGACTAGAAGCTTTCCCTTAAGATCAGGAACAAGACAAGGATATCTGTTTTTGCCACTTCTATTCAACATCCTACTGGAAGGTCTAGCCAGAGCAATTAGGCAATAAAAAGAAACAAAAGCTATCCAAATTGGAGATGAAGGGCTGGGGATATAGTTCAGCAGCACAGTTTTTGCCTGACAAGCCCAAGGTCCTGAGTTTGATTCCTGGTACAAAAAAGAAAAAATACCAAATTGGAGATGAACATAAAACTATTCACAGTTGGCAGAATTTTATGTACAGAAAAGTCCCAAGGAATCTCTATGAACATATTAAAACTAACAAATGAATTCATCAAGGTTGAAGGATACATGATCAACATACAAAAATGAGTTGTATTTATAAACATGATACATCCATAAAGGGAATTAACAAAAGACTTTCACTTGCAATAGCATCAAAACAATAAAATATTTAAGAATAAACTAAACCAAGGAAAAGCAAGGCTTATACAATATAACTTCAAAATATAACTGAAAGAAATTTTTCAAACCTCAATAAAATCATATATTCATGGTTTGATACCTCCCAAAGAGAACTACAAATTCCATGTAATTCTTACCAAAACTCCAGTAGTCCTTTTCGAAGATATGGAAAAGTGAATCAGATAGGGAATTACAAGGGACCCTGAATAGCCAAAACAATCTTGAAAAGGAACAAAATTGGAGAACTTCTACTTCCTAATTTCAAAAGTTACTACAAAACTATAGTAATCAACACAGCACAGTACTGTAAGAATAGATTTATAGATAAATAATAGAATTAAGAATCCAGAAATAAATCTGTTCATCTAAAGGCAATTGATTTTCAACAAGGACAACAAAAAATTTCAATGGAAAATAAATATTTTTTTCAACATTGGTGCTGGGACAACTGTATCCACATGAAAAAGAATAAAATCACATCCTTACCTCACACCACATACAAAATTAACTTGAAATAAACCAAAGGCCTATATGTAAGAGCTAATCCATCAAAATCCTAGAAGTAAACAAAGGTAAACATTATGATCTTAGATCTTGCAACTAGATATGATATCAGAGGCACAAATAGTGAAAGAAAAAATAGAAAAGTTGGACTTAATCAAAAAATTTTTAAAAGTTGTAGTTCAACCACAATGAAGAAAGAAAGTTAATAGGCAACTCACAAAATGGGGAAACTATAGCATTCACAAATTACGTATTGGATAAAGGTCTGGTGTTCACAATATATAAAGAACTCTTATGACTCAACAACAAATGACAACCCAATTAGTTAATGGGCAAAAGACTTGAGTAAATATTTCTCCAAAGAAGATATACAAATGGCCAACAAGCACAAGTGAAGATGCTCAATATCATTAGTCATTAGTCACTAGAAAGATGCAAGTCAAAACCACAAAGAGTTTACTACTTCATATCCACTAGCATGATTGTAATTTTTTTATAAAGGAAAATAACAAGTACTGGCTATGATGTGGAGAGATTAGAACTCTCATACATTGCTGGTGGGAATGTAATACAAAGTGGTATAGTTACTGGGGAAATGCTTTGGTGATTCCTCAGAAACTCAAACATATAATTACCACATGACCTACCAATTATATCCCTAGGTATATACCCCCCAAAATTGCAAATAGGTGTTGAAACAAAAACTTGTACATGAATGTTCACAATGCTATCATAGCACTATCCATAATAGCCAAAAATTAGATGGGACACAAATGTCCATCAATGGATGAAGAGCTAAACAAATCATGGTACCTCATACAACGGAGTATTATGAAACAATAAATAAGAATGAAGTTCTGATACACGCTATGATGTGAATGAATCTCAAAAACATTATGCTAATTGAAACAACCCAGTCACAAAAGCCACATACTGAATGATTCCTTTTATACGAAATGAACAGAATAGGAAAATACAGAAAGCAAATTAGTTGTCAGGGTCTTATGAGAAGATAGGAATGGCATATCATTGCTTAATAGGTACTGGGTTTCCATTTGAGAGAACCAAATAAGTTCTGGACCTAGATAGTGGTGATGCTTGTATGACATTGTGAATGCATGTAATGTCACTGAATTATAGATTCTAAAATGGTTAAAATGGTAAATTTTATGTCATCTGTATTTTCCCACAATAAAAATACTATTTAATTCAATTCTTCTACCTATTCAGACTGTCCATTCCAACTCACCTGATTTAGTGGTATTTTGCAGAAAATATGTATAATTATGTCCCAAATCCATAACTCAATGAATATCCATCTATTGTCAGTCTGTATTTTATTTTATTTTATTTTATTTTATTTTATTTTTTATTTTTTATTTTTGGTTTTTCTCCGGTACCGGGAACCGAACTCACGGCCTTGCACTTGCCAGGCAGGCGCTTTGCCGCTGAGCTAAATCCCCAGCCCCGTCAGTCTGTATTTTAGATCCTAGCCTATTTTTTTACATATATAACCAAAGGTTGTTTCCATTCATAGGATCTTCTAACAACAAAGTAGTGTCTTATTCTGACTGGTGGTACTAGTCCCTTTCCTGTTCCTGGGACGAAATATCTGAAATGTGCAGTTTAAAGTGGGAGAGATTTATTTGGCTCATAGTTCTAGTGGGTTCAGTCTATGGTCAGCTGACTCTAGGACAGAAACAGCATGATAGACAGGAATGGTAGAGAAAAACGGCACATTTCATGGGACCAGGAAGCAGAAAGAGAAAGAGCATCTGGGAACAAAAAGATGCCTCAGTGGCCTACCTTTTCTGACTAGGCTCCACCTTTGGACAGAGGAAACTTTTGGGGGACATTTTAGATCTAATCCATAATACTAATCCATAATACTAACCAGTAATTTTCATTATAAATTGATTCTGTTTACTTTTTAGTTCCCAAGATTAATTATTCTAAAATCTGTATCAGTCTGAAATCCTTTCCAAGTATAACCCAACTAATTAAATTAAATTCGAAAATGAAAGTGTTGATATGAGTAAAATCTACTAATTTTCCAATTGGTGATAGATTTTACTTGGTTAGCAGACCTGAAGATAAACATACAGACATAGCCTCTCATGTGCCAACTGATTTTTCATTTGGAGGTATGTCTGTCAAATAATGTCACATGCCTGAACCTTTGAGATTTTTGAATTGGAAAGTAAAGAGGCTTTGCACTAAAAATCTCTATTTTTTTTTTAAACTGAGGTTAGTGGCACACTCTTGTAATCTCACACTCTGATAGGCTAAGGTAAAAGGATTGCAAATTTGAGCTCAGCATAGGCAATTTAGCAACTTAATGAAACTGTTTCAAAATAAAAAAATAAACGTAAAAAAGCCTTGGGATGTAACTCAGTGTTAAGACTTTGAGTTCAGTTCCCAGTACTTCAAAACATCACTATTTTTGTTTTGATAAAATAACTGAAAACACCTGCAAACTACTACTTTTTCTGAAAAACTGTCCTCCATTGTTTAAAAATGAAAATAGTGAGTGTTAGATTTGTGAGATTGGATGGAAAATGGAAACCAAAGTGTAAAACAAAAGCCAAGAGTGGCAGTTCCTTCCCAAAACAAATAATCACTCTAACTTCCCCATTACTTTGAGCTATAGCAGTAGAAAAGAGAATGCAAGAAGAAATTATGTCTGTGATGGGGGACTCTCTCTCAACTCATCTCTTAGAATGTAGCGAATACCTTCTTTGCTGTCAAGAGCTTGTGTGACGAAACCTTCATTTCTTGGCTGTCAGGTAACTCATCATCAACAGAGAACTCTTCAAATTCCTTAGAAATTTTGTCAGATTGGATAAGAGGTGGGCTGAGGCTGCGTTGGCATGGATGCAGTGGTGGGATCTGTCAAAGAGGGGAAGAGAAGGAAAAAGTTGAACATTGCATGATTTCTCCCAGATTACTGCTGTTGTCTCATTCCTTAATTGTTGGAGAAATAAAAACCTCATAGGAAAAAAATAGGCCCAGGAAAGAATGACTTACTGCCCTGCCTTCATTTCTAGTATCTACCTAAAGCAAAGACTAACAGCTTTGGTTAACCTGAGTTGCTGCACACTTTTGCCAATCCCCAAAGGCAGAAACTTCAAGTTGCTTATGTGATCCAAACCAGAATTCCAGTGTTATCTCCTTACTAGTATTAACTAAAAATCTTGCTTGATTTTGATTTTTGTTTTAATTTTGTGTCTTGTATAAAGTCCAGTTCTTGGTAAGGTGAATCTGTGGGGAGAATCTGAGCCTGGGACTGGCATGAAAAGTGACATTCCTTGCTCCTATTATTCCAGGAATTTTCTGGACCAGAATCTGATCATGGTGATTGCTTATCTTAAGCTTGTCAACATTTATTTTTTTTAAAAATGCCCAGATTTATTTTTCAAAGATTTTAAGAAAATTTACAGATGTATGGCTAGGGTATAGCTCAGAGACAGAGCACTCACCTAGCATGTATGAGGCCCTGGGTTTGAACCCTGGAAAGAAGTAAGAGAAGGAAGGAGGGGAGAGAAAAGCAAAGAAGAGGAGAGGAGAGGAGAGGAGAGGAGAGGAGAGCAGAGGAGAGCAGAGGAGAGCAGAGGAGAGCAGAGGAGAGCAGAGGAGGGGAGGGAGGGGAGGGGAGGGGAAAGTAAAGAAGTGATAAACCTAGTCCTAAGGGGATAAAACTTGGTCATTAGGTTCTTTTGGGGATTTAGCAGACTAATTTAGGAAGAGAGGAAGGAAGGAAGGAAAGGAGGGAGAGAGGAATAAAGGAAATATGGAAGAAAGAAAGAGAGGCAGCTTCAGATCTAGTTTTAGTTTCTTAAAAAGATTTAACAAAATCATCATTTGGGTTTTTTTGGAGCTCAGTAGACTAGTTTAGTTAATTCTAAGTTTAAAGATCATGGTACACTTTACTTGGAGACATTGGTCCCTACCATGGTCCTCTTGATGTGGATCAGAATGCCTGATTCTATCCTTAGCAAATATTGGATAAGTGTCTGTAATGTGCTACATCTGATTCCGAAAACATGGACTTACAACACTTGTGAGACTCCATCAGGAGCTAGTGGGAAGAGACCAGATCAGCTATGCTGAAACTCAGCTGTAATAACAGATATAACTGGTGCTAGTTCTCTTAGCGCCAAGGTAAGCTTTTTTCAAGTCTGGTCAGCTTGAAAGGCTGGGTTCTTCACCACTGTGCACTCTTGTCTCCTTCCTATAAGGGCCAGGAAGCAGAGGTTCCACACTGAAGGCCAAGTTCAGGAAGTTTAAAGGTAGCAATCAGAACATATGGTGTGCCTACTTCCTTAAGAAGAGCTGCAGAGGGAGAGTTGGGCCTGAGAGCCATATGGAAAAACTGCCTTATACTCTTGTTTTCCTAAATGAAAGGATTTAATTAGATTTAACAGCAGGAGAATGTTAATAATGTGCTATCACATCTTCTTAATTACGTGTGATCAAGTAAAGAGAAGATAAAATGTCTTAGTAATCTAGGCACCCACATTCCTAAAACTTCAAAGGTGACTATCTGGCAGGGAGTAAGACTGGCTCAGTCCCGGCATTTTTTAGTTTAGTTTAGTTTTGTTTTGCAGTACATGATTGAACCCCGTATCTTCGCAGTGAGCTACATCCTCAGCCCTTTCTTTTATTTTTCATTATGAGACAGTGTTAATATGGTAAGTCACTAAATTGCCCAGACTAGGCTCAAACTGGCAATTTTCCTGCCTCAGCCTCTCAGAGAGCTAGGATTACAGGTATGTGTCACCATGCCTGGCTTAACAGAGGTTGCTGTGCAGAAACGAGAGCAAGTGTGTGAGGAATTTAGCAGACATGTCAGAAATAAGCCCCACTTACTTTTTGTGGTTTTTGAGGTAATGGGGATTGAATCTAGGGCCTCCTGCATGGTGAGCAAGTGCCCTACACTGGGCTAAACCTCCAGTCCTCCCACTTACATTCTGCCACATGCAAAATGACAAGCATTCCAGTGGAGAAGTTCTCTTCCTTGTATGGCCTCCCTAGTTACACAGGGCTTAATTCCACCCCTGTGCTGAGAGAAGGAAGAGGCAGCTGGGAAGGGTTGACTCCCTGGCAACATCTCCAGCTCTATCTGGAGCATTTCTAGTTCAGAGTTCCAGAGGAGTCTGAGTGAGCAACAGCTGTCTTTTATAGTTTATAATTAGCTGAAGGTAAGACATTATCTTATGTATATACTACATTTTATTAGGGCTGAATATGTGTCTTTTCCAGACAAGTAAAGGGATTTGAGCATCTCAGGAAATGGACCAGTGAAAAGACCATGGATTTTGAGGTTAACATATCTGTGTCAGATTTCCAAGTCTACAACTTATTACCTGGGTGAGTTTGAATGATTTCTCAAATCTTCATTGAGTCCTCATAAACAACAGTTTGAGATAAATATTAATGCCAAATTCATTATAGATAAGGAAAGGAAGTCTCAGAGAGGTTAAACAACTAACCCAAGGTCACACATCAGTAAGTGGCAGAAAATTCAGCACAGATCTGTCTGACTTAGCTGCCCCATGCTCTGAACAATTCTATTCTTATCACCTCAGTGATCTTGGAATCTGCAACCCAGACTCCGCTTCTGGGCACATATCGAGGTGTAGATCCAGACACAGCTCTGCTTCTAGTCAGAATTTTGAAAGCCTTAGATCGCTGTGGAAGAGAGAAAACTCAGAAGGTGGACTGCTAAAACATCAACAGTGTACATCACTGCCCAAATTATGAAAATGCTATTGGGATGTAAGATAAGTAAATATGGTAATAGCAGCCAACACTCTGTGCTGGGCAATAGGTAAGTTATACATCTTGTCATTCAGTGCTAATAATACCCTTGTAGAGTGGAATTAGCTAAGAAGCAAGGGCAATCCACTCCCAGGACACACTTTTTAGTAAAAGCAGGGGATGGAAGAGAAGTATGCTAATTAGACACTGATATTCAATTCCACTGTTACCCGCAGAGTTTTGCTTCTTCGGAACTTTCTAGAAGAGCTTATTTCACTTGCTGAAATTTCAAGCTCAGTATCTGACATGAAGATGCTCTCATGGGATAGGGCTTTGTTCCCCATGCTGCTCTTGCTTCTGGAGAGAAAGAAAAGGTCCTGTAAAAACAGGCTAAGGGCCACAGGTACTGAAGACAAATGTATATTCACAACATAGTTTGCCAGAGATACCTCAGAAGGAATGTAGGGAGGCATATGTACTGATACAGAAAGCTGTCCATAAGCTATGAAGTGAAAAAATAAAAAGTAGTATGTACCCACTTAATATATACACATATATTACATACATCTATAAGTTTTGTTCAAAGACAAGCATCTGGAAGGATATCCACCAAATTGTTAGTGCTAGATGCAGAATGACACTAGGAGGAGAAGGATTTCCATTTCCTACTTACATACTTCTGAATGATTTTAATTCTTTATATTATGAACATGTCTCTTATATAAAAGTTTCATTGAAATGTAGTTTACATAGCATTCAATTCACCCATTTAAAATATGCAATTTTATAATGCAATTCTGGAGAATGGATGGTTATCAAAGATCTCTCACACCCAGTTTTTTCTTCAGTGTCTGTTTTAAATTGTTTTAGTGCTTGCTTTGACAGCACATATACTATAATTGATTTGTTTTAAAATATCAAAAATCTACCAAGATGTAGGAGATTTTCATTCAGCAGGTTTTTCTCCTGTTTCACACAGCAGATCTGTGATACATCTGTCCTCTTTTCAAGTTCATGTCATATACCATCCATGCCCCTCTTATCTCCAGCCTTGTAAACCCAGTTGGAAACCCCTTCTGACTATGAATGGAACCAATTTAGTTTGATCACAATTATGTGTTAAGGAAAATCAGGGAAACGTTAGAAATAAATAAAAAGTTAAAGGCACAAAAGATTTCATTGCGACATGATGATATATTTTACATTTTAAAATTTAAAGCAAAGGAATCACGATAAAAAAACTACAGACCAGTACATATTATAAATACAGATGCAAAACTCCTCAGTAAAATACTAGCAAACTGAATCCAGTAACATATACAAAGGAGTATTTACTGAAACAAAATAACATCTGCAAGGAATGTAAAGTTAGTTTAACATCAAAATCAATACATACAATATACTATATCAATAGAATAAAAACAAACACCACATGATGATTTCAACAGCTGCAGAATAAACCCAGCTAACGCCATTTCCATCAAATGCACTCCACCTTGATAGAGGACATTTATAACAAGAAACAAACAAACAAAAAAAACCACAGCAAATATCGTACTTGATGATGAAAGACTGGATATTTTCCATCTAAAGATCAAGAACAGCACAAAGATGAATGCTTTTACTACCTTAATTCGATTTTGCATTGGAGGTAATAGCTAGGAAAATTTGATAAGAAAATGAAATGTAATGTATCCAGAATATAAAAGAAGAGGAAAATTATCTCTACTCACAGATGACATGATTGTGTACATAAAATCTCTTAAGAAATCCACTAAAAGTACTAATGAATGACTTGAGCAAGGTTGCAAGGTATAAAACCAATACTCCTAAATTATATTTCTATATACTTGCAACGAAAAATCTGAAAAGGAAATTAAGAAATGCTTCCACTTGCAATAGCATGAAAAGAATAACATACTTAGGAATAAATTTAACAAAAGATGTACAAAACTTATACTCTGAAAATTGAAAAACACTGCTGAAATAAATTAAAGAAAGCCCTAAATAAATGTAAGGTTATCCCATGTTCATGGGTTGGAAGATTTAATCTTGTCAAGATGGTAATACTCCACAAATTGATCTACAAATTCAATGCAATTTTTATTGATATTCCAATTCCAAGACAATGAAGTACTGGTATAAAGATAGACCTATAGATGAATGGAATAGAGTTGAGAGCTCAGAAATAAACCCATACACCCATATTTGATTTGCAACAAGGATATCAAGACCAGTTAGTGGGGGTAAGAATAGTCATTTTTTTTGTTAATTAGTACGTGTTTGCAGTATATGCAGTTTACAATCATCTTGGGAAGCTGTACATGTACATAACATAACTTGGTCCTTTTTTGTAGTCCTCTTCTCCTTCCCTTCCGCCTCCCTCCCACCTCCTTTAAATCCCTTTTCCCTGTTTTCATTGTTGATATTATTCATCTTATTTTGTGTGGTATCTATCCATAATGGAATACTACTCTACTGTAAAGAAGAAAAATTTTGAGATCTCTGTAGGTGAATGGATGCACCTGGAAAAATATAATGTTGAGTGAAATAAATCAGACACATAAACTTAAATACCATATAGTATCTCTTATCTGAGTATGGCAAAGAATAGTGTTTACAACAAATTGTGCTGGGGCAACTGGATATCTACATGCAAAATAAATATGCATCTGTATTTCATACCATATATAAAAATTAATTCAAAATGGATCAAAGACCTAAATATAAGAGCTAGAACTATAAAATACTCAAAGGAAGACATAATGGTGAATTTTCCTAGATTGGGCAATGGATTCCTAGATAGGACATGAAAAGCTTAAGCAACAACAACAAAAAGATAATCAGATTTCAACACATTTAAAAATATCTGTGGGCTGAGTATGCAGCTCAGTGGTAGACACCTGCGTAGCATGTGTGAGGCCTTGCGATCCCTAGTACCAAATAATTGCTCTTCAAAGGTTACAAGCAAGAAAATGAAAAGATACGTAATGGGAAAGTACATTTGCAAATCATATATCTGACAAGGGATTTCTATCTAGAATATATGAAGATAAACTCTTACTAAGAGCTCTCATTACTGAATTAAGTAATTCAATAATAAAAAGATAAATAACCAACTAAAAATGAACAAAATATATGAATATACATTTCTCCATAGAAGATGTACAGATGGATAAGATCACATGGAAAGGTCCTTAACACCATCAGTCAACAAGGGTATACAAATTAAAACCATAATGAGATACTATTTCAAGCCCACTGAAGTGGCTGGAATAAAAGATTCAGATAACTAAGTGTTGGCAAGGCTGTGGAGAAATTGGAAACCCCCCATACACTGCATTTACATTTAGTGGTAATGTTAAATAGTAAACCACTTTGGAGATTAGTCTGGTGATCTCTCAAAAGTTTAAACATACACTTATTATTTGATCATTTGACAGTAATTCCACTCCTATGCATACAATCAAGAGAAGAAAAGCATATATCTGTCTCAAAGGTTGTACACAAATATTGATAGCAACATTATTTGGAACAGCTCAAAGGTGAAAACACCCCAATAGCTATCAACTGATGAATGGATAAAATGTGGTATATTCGAATAGTGCTATTCAGTAGTAAAACTTCTGATGCAAGTTACAACACCAATGAACCTATAAAACATTATGTTAAGTGAATAAGTTAGATACAAGTGCTGTTGATATTAAATGTCCAGAACAGGTAAATGCATAGAGATAGAAATCAAATTAACAGTTTCCAAGGGCTGAGGTAGAGGCTAATAAAGAAAATTGCTAAATGGGTAGTACAGTTTCTTGTTTTCCCCTGAGCCTAGTTTATCTGACTTAACATGATGATCTCTAGATCCAACCATTTTCTGAAAATGACATGATTTTGTTCTTTTTTGGACACAAAACTTATGTTTTTGGTTGGAAAATTAAGTTTTTTAATTAGTGTGTATTTGTAATACATAATGGTTACATTTGTTTTGGGGAATTCGTATACGTATATAACATATCGTAATCATTTTCAATTCCTTTACCTCCCTCCCTAACCCACCACCTAGTCTCCTCCCCCACCTCCAAAAAGTACACCTTTTTGTTTCCTACCATTTCTCCCTTATTTTAATCTTTTGTTTATTTATATTTTAGGTTTCTCATAGAAGAGAAACCTGCAATATTTGACCTTCCATGTCTGTCTTATTTTACTTAACACTATGGTCTCGAAACATTTTCCTGCAAATGACATGCTTTTATTCTTCTTTATGGATAAATGATATCCCATTGTGTAACGCATTTTCTTTGTCCATTCATGTGTTAATAGGCATCTGGACTGCTGCCAGACCTTAGCTCCTGGAAATTGCACTGCTGTAAACACGGGTATGCATGTGTCGCTATAGTATGAGGTGTTTAACTCTTTCAGGAATATTCTATTTGACTCAGCTATACCTCTCCTGAGTATATTCCCAAAAGAGTTCAGAGTTTCTGAGGTGATGAAAATGTTCTAAAATTGATTCTAACAATGGTTTCACAGCTCTCTGTAAATATACTAACCAGCTAATGAATTATGAAATTTCAAAGGGTAAATTGTATGGTATGTGAATTATATACAACAACAGTGTTAACCAAAATAAATGAAATATTTGATGCATAATTCTACATAGATCACCTTTGAAAACATTACGCTAAGTAAAAGAAGCCAGTAAAAAAAGGCCAAGTGTTATATTATTCCCTTTATAGAGACAGAAAGCATATTAGTAATTGACAAGGGAAGAGGGAAAAGGGAGAATGACTGTCAATGGGTACAGAGTTTCTTTGAGGGACAATAAAATGTTCCCCATTTGGGATGTGAAGGATGCACACCCAAAAAGGTAGAGTTTTTGCAGCATGTAAGTTATATTTCAATAAATCTTTTATATAAAGATACAAAATTATGAAATAATCCTATTTAGGGAAATTATGTGTATATACATAGAAGATGAGATTAAACGTGACAGGAAGGAACGAAGGGAAAGAGGTGGGACAGAGGATGGAAGAAAGGAAAAGAAGCGATGGAAAAAGGAAGTGGAAGGGAGAGAAAAGAAAGCAGGCAGGTTACATGATAGAACATGGGTGACCCTTGAAAACCTTCTAAGGACCATTTTGGATGTTCTTAAATTTTGCTTCATGTTTGGAAGATTGTGTTTAACTTTTGGACCCCACTGCTAACAAGAGCAGTTGAAAAGGTCATGATACTGCAGTTCAGAAGAAGGAAACTGAAAAAAGAAATCAAGAAAATGCCTCCTCTTGAAAGGGATATATCGATCTCCATAGAAGAGATAGAAAGTATTGAACGTCTCTTAATAGATGGTATTAAAGACATGTGCTCAGTGATAAAGCAGATAGTGTTGGAAGTTTTCTCTGGCTTAAATTAATGGAAATATGTAAGTGAGACTGGCCAGAAAATGGAATTACTGAAGTAAATGGCAAGCAAGAGAAATTCTCACAGAATGCACAGAAGACAGACAAACAAGTCAAGACTTTAAAAAAGGGAGAAAAAGAGATGTAGAAGGTTGATTCAGGAGATGCATCTATGCATAAAAGGAATACCTGAAACAAGGACAAAGCAAGTGAAGTTGAAACAATAATTAAAGAATTAATTGGATAGAAATTTCCAGAGATAAAGAACAAAGTAGGGTTACATATGGATAAAGCTCATGGGATACCTTTAAAAATTAATGGAAAAAAGCAACACCTAAACATATGCAATTGACTTTTTTTTAATTTCAAGGATGAAGAAAACCTTTTGCAAGTATCCAGACAGAGAGAGCAAGTTACCAAAAAAGGGGGAAGGTGTCACGTGGACCTCAAATTTTTCTCTTGCAATTGTAAATGTTAGAAGACAATAGAATATTACCCACAGAGTTTTAAGGGAAGATAATTTTGAACTAAAAATCATATACCCTGCTAGGTTACTATTTCCATGTGAAGGCAACTGGAAGACATTCTCAGATATTCAGGTGTTAAGAAGCTTATCAACCAATAACTTTCTTTGAAAATTTTGCTGAATGATTTACTGTAGCCAACAGAGAACAAGAATTAAAAATAACTAGAGAATAGTAAGGCAATTGTATGAAAGATTTTATGGTAAGCATTAAAACTAGTTAAGAAGTATATAGGGTAGTAAAACTAAATTTGTAAGCTAGATCTAAACATTTTTGGTTTATGTGGTTATAAATTACCAAAGAGCATCATAAATATTCAATGTGTTGTGCAAATACATATTGTTTTATTTTGGCTATGCAGTATTATAGATAAGGATGCAAGTTGTTAAGCCAAATGTATGTAAAATAAAAGTGCTTTGCCACTGTGGACAAGTAAGGGGATCCTAAATGTTAATCTGACAAAATTGGAAAATGGCTCAGCTTTATTTCCCTTATGTTTAATTACAGAGGAAAAAATTAGCAAGTTTGTCCTTAGTGTTTACTTTAATCTTTTTTTTGTGTGTGTGGTACCAGGAATTAAACTCAGGACCTTACGCTTGCCAGACAGGTGCTTATGCCACTGAGCTATATCCCCAGCCCCTTGTCCATAATGTTAATGCTGAAAGTATGAGAAGAAAATTTCCAAAGCATTGGTTGGAGAGTGGTAGATACAACATTCAATATCCTGAACTGGGAAAATCATTACTGCCTCAGATGGTAGCTCCTGTAAGTCAAATTTTCATTGACTCAGGAATAAAAACAAAATATATTCATTCCAAATTTTGAGAATTGAGAAAAGAAAAACAAATAAACAAATAAGAAAAGAAAACCAGGAAAAAAATAGAAAAACAATAGCAAGGAAGCTGTAAAATTATCTGAAGAGACTGACTGGTAGAGGTAAATTATCTCATAAACTAGTTAAGTCCCCAATTAATAAGATCCATATTGAGTCAAAAATCAATCTCTGATCCTAGATATCAACATTTGTATAAAGTAATTGTTAAAAGGATTTAAAGGTAATAGAAACTGTTTAAGTCAGTGATGGCAAACGTTTCAGGGATCGAGTACCCAAACTACAACCCCAAACCCACTTATTTATCACAAAGTACCAACTCTGGAATGAAACCTGAATACTGAGATTTTAGTTTAGAAAAAACAATTGTTATTCAATGCTCAGGTGAATGGGGCAACTTGGCTCACATGGCCGCGGAGAGGGCTCTGCGTGCCCACTGCAGCACACGTGCCGTAGGTTCACCACCACTACTTTAGACCATAGAAATAGAAACATCCTTATTTGGCAGAAATAAGAATATTATCGGATATTTCACACTTAAAAGACTTTATGTGGTAAATAACATGGCATTCATATATAAAATCAATTTTCAGTATCTTGATGTGGGTTATAGTTTTAGCTGTAAACAGATATATATATAGATATATATATACACGTATTTACTGCACATTTAATATAGTGTACTTTATGTACTTAAAGTGCACCAAGTAATCTTTCAAATAAAGGGAATACATGTAGCAAAAAAAGAAAGAAAACATGTTAAATGAAATAAGGGTGACTTTGTATGATTCTACTTATATGAAATGTCAGGAAGAAGCAAAACTTGTAGAGGCAGGGTATAGATTAATGACTGATTGCTCAGGGCTAGGATGGCAGTAAAGAGGATGGAGACTGAATGTTGATAGGTAGGAGAGTTCTTTTAGGGAGGAGTGGAAATGTTCTAAAATTAGATAAAATAAATTTTACATTTAGTACTTTTTTGTACTTCTTTTTCTTACAAAATCAAACTTACAGGTTGGCTCTTTTAAAAAGACAACCTTTATGTATGTATGTACGTATGTATGTATGTATGTGTGTATGTGTGTATTTATTTTGATTTTTTTGAGATATGGTCTCACTATGCAGTTCAGGCTGGCCTTGAACTCACAGTTATCCTCCTGCCTCAGCCTCCTGTGTGCTGGAATTACAGGCATGCGCAAAAAAGACAACCTTTAAACAGTAACTAGAGAAGCAGCTTGTGCATTGTAGAGCTAGTATTCATTGGGTCATTGTGAGTCTGTCTGGAGGTGGCACCTGCACTTGGTCTACATGCTCATGAAAATCTCATGTTATGAGGATTAAAATGTAACTCACTCTAAGGTGGCTTGTGGACCAGCAAAAAAGTTTAGGAAGGAGATGTGTACTACTTTGTACTAAATTACCGCCTACCTTTTCCATGTAAAATCGATGCCCAGGTTGCCCCGTGAAGGAAACACTCTCTGCTTTACTATAAGAACAGTCCAGGAGAAAACTAATGTGACTCTCCAAGGTAAATCCTTAATGGGCATGTAGGAGTGATTGGGCCTCAGGATGGAAATGTTTCAAGACATCTCTGAACACATGTCTGCTCGTTACGCACACATGCACACCTTCATCCAGTACTGCTCTATGACCTGTTGGCTTGAATCAGGTTCAGCACCAGTGTAGCATCTGTAACTACTGTACCTTCCTGCCTGTTTTATGCTCAAAAAAATAAAATCCAAGGAAATCTTAGGTTATGGGTGAGCTTAGAAATCTCTCTCATTTTCATGCTGTACATCAGCGAGAAAGTAGCTGTTGAATTAGCTCTATAGTGCCAGGCTCCATCTGATCAAAAGATTATGGTAGCACCATGTGTAACCAAGTTTGTCAGAAATGAAAAATCCTTGCCCACTGAACATATCCAGGACTCACTGGTCTGCTACCTGCAGACAAAAAGAAAAACATCTAAAACTCCAAACAAAATCTCATTTTTAACTAAGGCCCATAAACATATTACAGTAACACCCATTAAAGAATCAAATGAAGGAATGGGATTTTTCCATTCCTTTAGACATATCACTACAATCTTAGAAACACATACTGGTTCTACTGTACAAACCAGGGGAGGGCTGGCTATACATTTTGTTATGACTGATTCTTTCAGTGAATGAACAAAGCTGATCTCCCTTTCTAATTCCTGAGTGGCATTATCCAGGGTTTCTTCTGTAGTATATTGAGCAAGAGAGTGAGGTTGGGGATGAACTTTAGACCACTAAATTATACTTTAAAGTTAATTTATGAACCCAGCCAACAAAGACTCTCCCTCCCCCTCCCAGACACACGTGCTAACATGCTTCTTAATGTGAAGAATATATCAGAGCAAACAGACTATTGTTGAAGGGGAAGGTACAAGTAAAAGAAAATATGGAACTTTAGTAGCAACAGTTCTTACCAACTTGCAGAGACAATGCAGAGCAGCCCTGAATACCTCTCCCTCCATACCCCATAAAAACCTGTTTGGCAGGGTTTTAGTTTAGTCTTACTTAGAGCTGTAAGGCAATATTTTCTAATGGCATTATTTGTGAGGTACGAAATAGCTCCTCTGTCTAAAACTATCTCTCCCACTGGTAAGACTTTCTAAAAATCCTCACATTTGATGCATTCATGAGATCTTTCTTACAGAACTCTATGTGCTGTCAGGCGATTATGTCACAGGAAGTGTGGGAGGCCTTTACTGGGCAGTATAACATGGTAGCTAGCTGTCCCATTACCACTAAGCAAAGCCTTGTGAGGATGACTAACAGAACTGGTGAATTCTGGGGGGGAGTCCAGAGAAGTCTGTGTGTGAGACCAGGAGAACAGACCCAAGTAAAACCCCATGGGGGAGATCCACTGATCCAGATATGGCTGGGGGTACTATGTGTCCAGATGAAAGAACGTGACAGGATGTTGAAATGGAGGCATTACAGATAAAGCTTTGCATAGGGATGACAGTGATGGCTGAGAGACATTCTTCCCCATACCCTTTGAGACCAGTTACAACATTTCTCCCAGTCTCCTGGGTAGAGGGAGAATGGATTTACAGCAACACAACGATTTCCTACTTAAGTCCCTCTGCTCCTGTCCCTCCAGCTAAATGATCTTGCTCTCTGGGACTTTAATCATTATGAGATCTGGACCTCCTCAACCAGATCTGTAGTCTAGGCAAGACTTAACTTTTTGAAAGACATTGGTCATCCTTCCTTACTAGTTGAAATATGCTTCCAATTCCTCCTTCACAATAGGTCCCACATCACAAGTTATTCTAGCAGTGACAGGAATGGTTTCCCTAATCTATCTGCACCCTCTCACCCAGGAAGGAACGGGGTGTGTATTCACCACACTCTATCTCATTGAGCCGTGCAGCCCAGGCAGCAAGCATGCATGTGCACACAAGGCAGAGGTCCCCTGGACACAGCGGCACTGGCAAAGGCTACAAGTGTGGCCTTCAGAAGAAGGGAAGCCAAAAGTCCCTAAGACCAAAAATTCACTGGTGACTTGGGCACCAAAAGGGAACTTAGATCTAGCTGTCCACCCCAGCCATGCCCCGCCCACTCCATCTCAGCTTACCTAGCGACAGTTGATTCACCTTCCTGGATTAGTTCCAGAGAAGAGATGGTGAGACTGCTGCTGGAGAAGCTTGGCCTTAACATCCTGTGTTCCTCAGGATCTTCAGTCTCTTTTCTCTTCTTCTTGACAAAAAGGCTCTTCAAGGATTTTAATTTGGATTTCTTCTTTCCTGAAAGTGAGCAATGGAAGTGTGGCAGAGTATGATGGAATAAGGGAAAGCAGGAAAATAGACAGCTTGCATGACAAGAATGAGAACTACAACCCCAGGGGCTTACGCATTTTGGCTCCAGTTTGTGCAGCAGCATTCATTTGCTTGTGCCTCTCTTAGGAACTCAGTAACCAAGGACATGAGTTGCTTATGAAAGAAGCAGCCCAGGCCACAGCTTGTGAGCTCTAGCAGCCTCTATTCAGCTCAAACTCACAAGGTACCCACTTGCCTCCCAATTTCAACTGTTAACACATACTCTCCTCTTCCTCGTCCTAAGAAGTTCATTGGTGTGAAGAGATGACTGAGCCAGTGTAAGCACTTGGCCCCCCTTGACGGCACCTCAGTGGCTGGAGTCATTGGAAATCAGTGGGGGGGATCCAAGCTTCCACATGTGAAAACCCTTCAGACCCCTCGGAAATCCAAGTGGGAGACGAAACTCTCCACCTGAGTGCTGCAAGAATGCAAACCCAAAGAGTAGGTGCAGCTGGCCTGTGTGGCAGGGGCTTCTGAGCAAAGGAGAGGGTTGGGAATAAAAAAGAAGAAGGAGTTGCCTAGACAAAGACACTGCCTGTGCAAAAGCTATGTCAGAGTCAGGTACCAAAGGGTTTGTGTGTGTGTGTGTGTGTGTGTGTGTGTGTGTGTTGTGTATTTTGTGTCTTGTTCAACTATTCCCAGTCAGTTTGGGTTATCTACAAGGTTGCCACCCTTTGAATATGTGATAAATGAAAGTTTGTTATATCTATAATAATTACCAGGGCAACAGTGAGGAAAATGCTCCTGAGGTTCTGTCTGTTTTGGCTTTCCTTAGTTTCCTAGTAAGCACATACATAATGCGTATCCTCGTCAGGGCCCAGCAGATAAGGAGAAAGGGGAGGGGATTCGTGCTACACTTGCCAGAGGGAATGAATTAGTTCTTACTGTTTTTGCATGCAGCAGTTTACCAACTCAGGTGTGTCATCCCAGCTCTCAACAGTGGAAGATGTGATGGTGTAATGGCAAGCACCACCCAAGGCTCTGAAAACTATAGAATAGTAGGCTTGAATCTGATATCAACTAGCTCTGTGACCTTCCCTTGGGTAACTTACACAAACTTTATGGGACTCAGCAGGAAGATGAAGGGATTGCACTGGATCAGTATCGGACAAAGAGTATTTGGAAGGATGCTCATAAGTTTTGTTACATGAAAAAGGAATCCACAGACCAGTCAATCTGAAAAATGTTCAGTTAGACAAAGTTCAGTGATCTGCTTTCCAACAAGACATTTCTAAAACTTCAAAATGCTGATGTATACAGTGAAGCTCCATGAAACCAGGCGACAATGCTACCTCCCAAATGTGTGTAAGAAGAATGTCTGGCAAAGCGAACTCTGGGAAATGCGACCTAGCAGTCTCTCTGGCTCTGAAATGTTATGCCTTACCTGTGTTCTAATTACTCCTGCACCTACCTGTTAGAAAGGCCTGACATATATCCAGTTTCCCACCAATCAGTAGAATTCAGGCCTCTTATTTTTCTTTGGATACCTAAAACTTAAATGTTACCATCACAAGTTTTACATTTTAACACTCTCTAGTCTATTCATTCATTCATTCATCGAATCAAAAATATTCATTAAGGTCAAGCACTTACTATGTTTTAAGTATCAAAGAGAAAGGAATAAGATATAGACCCTAAGTCTTAGCTTTTTCTCTCATATCCGGGTGATAGGAAGGCCCTCCTTAGCACCCCTGTAAGGACTAGCACAGTACAAGGAAGCCAATATCACTCAAGAGACACCTAAATACAATGATAGGTGCAGAATACAGAATACAGTTGGTCACTTCCCTTGATTTGAGATCTCTGAATAGAATTGTCCTTAGCATCCTGTAATTTAAATACTAGTCATTACTGGAGTTGATGTGAGTTGTGAATAACATAGATATAGAGCTTAGCATAGGATCTTGCCTGTATTAAGTGTTCAATAAATGTGTGCTGGCAATAGGGACTCAATACTTGTTCCTAAAGACTAGAATCAATTCTATCTGTGTTCATTAGAAGCAATTCCATGCTTCTAACTCAATAGTGAAGTCTAAAATATGCATGATTAGAAGCACAGCCATCATGGGTGGGGAAATGAAAGACTATAGGAGTGTTTGCTTGATAATTGCTGCTTAAGTAACTTCTGGTTTGGACAAGATGGGCAATTTCTTATCTACTAGGATATGCCTACATAGGGTCGTGTTGGCAATTCTACCTAGACAGAAAAAATAAAGATGAAAATACAACAGTATGCAGTCCTTCCCCAAGTTCCCTTCTTTAATTTTTTCAGAAAAATAAACTAATTTTTATGATAATAACTTAAAAATTTCAAAATGATACTTGACCTCCCAGCACTACCGTGAGGCTTCCATGTGAAGGTTCTTGGAAGTGCAGAGGAGACTGGCTTGAAAATCAGCTGTTTTGTTCTTTGGCCTTCTCTCTTAATCTCCCCACCCACAAATGATTTCTAAAATCTATCAAACTGTGAAGTTGTTCTGTTTTACTACACTGACAGTTTCATAGTTTTGTGCTAGAAAATGTATAACAACTGGCTGTCTGGGGAAAATGCCTTGATCTGTGTTATTTGTCCGTTTGTGGGATCTAAATTCTCTACCACGGGCAGTTTGAAGCTACCAACACTTGTACCAACATGGGAAGAGTCACAGTCGGTCTCCCAGGCCAGTCTGAGCCAGTTCCACTGTCACTAAATAATTCCTATCAGGGAGGATGAGTTGAGCAGAGGTGCTCTCATGAACAGGAAGAAACAGAGTATAATTTAGCCTTTGAGGAGGTTGCCATTTTTCAAAAACAGAAGAAACAAGATTTAATGATTCTTGATAAGTGGATCTCCTCCTCCTAGCCTTCTTAAAGCCAAGCAACTTTATGCTCAGAACATAGTATAAAGAATGTTATGAACATTCACTATGCTTCAAAACATGGTGACTGTTGCCCTTCTAGCCTTGAAAACCACAGCAAGGAAGTAAGAAATGTACAGCTACAGAATTTGGACTTGCAAACTCTCTCTCTCTCTCTCTCCCCCTCTCTCTCTCCCTCTCCCCCCTCTCTCTCCCTGTCCCCATTGCTCCCTTTCTCTCTCCCTCTTCTCCACTCTCTCTGTCCCTCTC